>NW_017280008.1:110335-268492 GCF_001594065.2 Cyphomyrmex costatus
GGGGAGAGAGAGAGAGAGGCAGCTGGTGTGTGTTTATAAGTTCGGTTCATTTAATTGGAAAACTCTCTTGTGTATCCGATATTTGTAAGCAGTTTATGAGCACGGGGCAAGCGATGAATAATAAAGCGATGCAGGATAAATATTTGCAACATAAAGAGAGAAAAAGAGAGAGAAAATGACACGAAAACCGATAATTCGATTGACCCGAAAGTTTATGACAATTAAAACTTGTGATTAATCACCCAGTCCTTTTTATCGACATGTACTGACTCCTCATGATGTAACTACCGGAAACGCCAGACAATGCGGTTTTTAATAGCATCTCGAATGAACATGAGAGTAATGAAACTTTTAATTAACTGTGCTTTCGCAGTAAACAATTTAAACTTTTGGTTTAACGAGTTTTATAAGGATTTATATACGCTGAAACGATTTTATCTAGTAGCAAATTTACTCTGCATATTAATTGTATATAAGCCACCTTTGTCATATAATAAAGCAAAAATCTATAAATCTGCTAGTTACATGGTCTCTCGATATCTTCCTCAATACATTTGTGTTACACCACTTGTAAAAATTCCGAATTGGATTTCAACAATTATAATATAAATAAACATTTAATTTACGAAAAACTTTCTAAAAGAAAGAACAAAATAAAATTTTTAACACTCAATCGTATTAAATCATTATAAAATAGTAAAGTAAATGAAAGGTTTGTTTCAATTGCTTAAATGTTATTAAAACAGTACCGAACACTTTTTACGTATACACAAGGCAACTTTGAGAACCCATAACTCTCTCTTTACACTAGGGATATAGCGAATTATTCCCCTCGGTGCATAGAGCAGTCGACGATGCCACTTTGCTCAAGCCACCATGCCATGTTCCCCGGCTTTCGCCCAACCTCCTCCTCACCCATTCCGACATCGATGAGCGTCAATTTCGAGTCGACGAGGGCGCAATCAAAAATATTTATCAAACGGCACGTCAAGCAGATCCTTCCCCACGCGCGTTAATCCACTCCTTCATCACGGCTCAATTAATCCCACATTCAAATTATTAAAATCCATCGACACAAGATTAAACGAGATCGTCATAATCACACCGCGATGGTCCTTAATTTTTAATCTGAATTTATCCCTTTCACGATACCTTTCAAATTTCGCCCAGGACAAATTGAGAACGGAACAATGATTCAACATTCACGAGAGTTGAGGACCCTTTGAAACAATTTTTGAAACTAACAATAAGAATTAATTGTCATAAAATTTTAAGAATTAAAAATAAATAGAAGTGTGATAATCGAAAGTTAAAAGTAAAGAATGGTGAATAGAAGACTGAATTTGAAACGAAATCTGGAAATACCTATGGAAAACTATGAGGTTGGGAAACAATAGACTGCGAGGACAGAGATTACATATCGCTTGTTTGCACATGAATATACGTTCGTTAAATATTGCCTCTCTCGGATAGCGCGGTGATCATTAATAATATCACCGGCAAATCGTAGTGTGCAAAAATAATGACGCCGTTATTACAATGGAGAGCAGTTGTATCGATGTCACTCGCCGAATCGGGCGGCAAATAATAGATGATGCGAGTCAATCGGTTGTGTATCGACGTGTCGGTATACTTTCAGAACGGCTTCGACAAAGCGGCTGCCATGAACCGTGAATAGCGACGAAGAGACGCCAAGTGAAAATACTCGCTGCAATCATCGTACAAAGAGCAGAAATAGTTCGTGCCAATTTCTATCTTGGTTGAACTTTATATCCTCGGCGAAATCTACACATTGAAACATCACGTAGTGTCTATTATACCAACAAAGAGTACATTTATCGTAATCTATACAGTATTTGTCTGTGAAATCGATACGTAAAATTTACATTTAAAATTACAGCTTGCAGAGTACACGGTTTGCATATGTAAATAGATAAAAAGTCACACATAGCAATACAAGGCACGAAAAACTTTATTAGCACTTAACTATGAAACGAACGTCGAAGATGATCGCAAAAACTGCTTAGAAATGACGTTTTCTACTCAATTTAGCGTAGAATTTTTCTTATTCTTATTCTGGCAAGATTGATATTTACAATCCAAACTTCACAAAGTTGCAATCTTCGCGAGTACACAGCTTTGTTGCTGCTGCTAGTAAACTCTTTTCTCCTTCTCTCTTTAGAGCGCACGAAGGAGCGTCATTACAGTTAACCGGAACGTTTAACAGTTAACACTGTGACGTGTACACTCGTTGGGTTTTCCGTTGCGGGTGCATATACGCGCGTGTCCTCCCAATTTTGTTGCAGCCGAGCCGAGCCGGGACGATCCGCGACACGTACGCGAGTTGATTGACGCGCGAATACGTGTCCGGCGTAATACGACTCGCGAACAAGGTTGCGAACGAGCACGTACGTGCTGCGACGATGACGAGAACGACGACGGGCCCCGATGTGTGCCAAGGCGAGAGATACACCGAGGTTCCGTTGGAAAACGCGCGGATTTCACGACTCCGCGCGTGTACACAATGTCCTACCGTACACACGCAACGGCAATTCCAACGTAATACATTCGTGAAATATTCCTCGCGAAATATGGAGCCGCGATGATGTTTACGGACCCGTACGTTTTGACGGTTGAAATTTTTAATACCTCGCCGATTAAAATTGCGATTAAAATTCCGCAAGCGCGCGTAAAAGCCCGCTTGAATTCGAGCGACCGATGAATTTACTATTCGACTGTATTTGGAACATTCCAAAAGACTGAATATAAAAAACGCGCGACATTAAGGGCTTTTCCATTGTCTGGTTGACTTATATGTTTAGACTTCACTTAACTTGATGATAATGTAAAAATTGTGTTTTTCTATCTATGATAGATGATTAAACTGATGGTTTTGTAGCGATAACTTTAAAGTTAGCTCGTTACAATATTACCACCTTAGTCATATACTATACACTCTAAAAAAATATTGGTGTGAATTTTAACACTATACGGTATCTACATATATAATTCTCACTGTATTAGTGTTAATAAAAATTGCTTTCCATTTGTATACAAGTAATACTATATCTAAAGTTATGACTCAGTGAGTATTTTATATTCGGATAATGACGTCATTATTATACTTGCTTACTTTGCTGATAAAATTATCAAAATTATCATTATAACACGATACAGATTTATAACCTCACTTTCAATGTAAGTTAAAGCCTTTTGCATAACGCATAAGGCATAAGAGAATCAACCAATCAGAGTCCTTCATTTTATATTCTGATTGATTGATCGTCTTGTAGGCTTTCTACAATAAGCTATTACTTAAGCTATAAGAAATTGACCAATCATAATCGATTATTCTCCTTATATTTGATTGTGATTAGTCATTTTCTTACAGTTTAAGACTTAAAGCTTAGGTAATAATTTAAGTTCTATAATAGCTTATTATAGAAAGCACATTATGGCTTATGCGTTATACACCGTTATGCAAAAGCCTGTACTGCAGCCTTTAAGATTCACAGTAAAGTACACTTACAAGTGAGATTCAACTATCTTACTTGTCAGAATGAGAAGGAACGTACATTGACCCGAGTTGTGACATCACAAATAAGAATTATCTGAGTTTTAGTATAAATGGAAAGCAACTATTAACGCCAACATAGAACTAACAAATTAAAAACAATTTGGATTCTTTAATTAAATAACGTTTAACAATTCAAAATTAGGACTAGTAAAAATCGACACTATAAGTAGTACTCTACGTTAATTTTATATTAATAGAAAAACTATAAGCAATGTTTAACCAATTAAAAATTCATGTTTTAGTCAATAATAAAAATCAATTTTGTCATATAATAAAACATGATAATGAGAATTAAATGTGAATTTAATACCGCAAGGTGCTAAATCTATACTAACATTTTTTAGAATATAACTAGAAAAATATTATTATTATAAGGTTAAGTCGAACCACAGATTAACTAGAAAATGAGAAACTGGATTTAAAAGGTGAATGTTCGCAAAGCAAGCACGGCGATCGGAGTTAAATCAGATCCAGTTTTTGAGGGAAAAATTTGTCGCGCACACCCAATAAGAAAAGCTATCTGATGTTCGTTGTGTCCGGTCGAGCGTAAAATACGATAACGTTGGTAGATCTCTTCGAAGAAAAATAATGCACAACTTTTGATGGCCTGTGGATCGAGGGAACGAAACGCGTGCGAGACGAGATTTATTTATGGCACTCTGCCGTATCTCTCAAACGATATTTTTCGCTTCGCGTTTATTTTCAGATATACATATGCGCGTAACGCTCGCGCGGAGGTTCGCGACAGAAACCAAAGCTCGTATTTTACAATAACGTTCCCGTCGCGTTCGAGAAGCGGATTTATTTATTCAAGTGTCACGGCGATAGTCTACCCCGACGTAGAATAAAACGGAAGCAAATACGTAAAGCACGTCAATGCGATATTGATTCTTTGAAGTTTCCATTTGAACGAAAAATAGAAAAAAATATTGTCCTATCTTCATCATTTATTCATTAATGTCTTTCTGTTCAATTTACGAATAGATAAGATAAGAAGGAATTCTTGAAACGAATTCAATTTGAATTAAAAGTTTATTTCAATTTTAGATACTTTGATAAAAATATAGTAATAAATTTTAAATATACGTTTTATAGAATCATCCATCGTATTTAAAAAAAATACTATTGCAGAAAATGGCATTCTTTCATTTGCATTTTAAATTATTCATTTTTTATTTGAATAAATTTACCTTGTAATGATTCCTTATTTTACTAACTACATATCATGAGTTTCTAATGCGACAGTTTCAGTATTTTTTTCCACCGTGTGTAATCTCCTATTTTTCAAGCAAAACTTTTTCCGATGCACGCAACGGAACGCAATATTGGCGTATGCACGCGCATGCATCATGCCAGACTATCGGTTCGCGTTCTATGCATATGAACTTATGTAATTGATTTCATGTCAGTTCTCATCTCACCGCGCCGCAAGCAAGTTAGGTGCGTACGAGCGTTACGCGTCGCCGCCGACGAGACGAAGATACCGATCGAAGGAGGAGCTGCTCGAGCTCGTGGCGACTAACGAGCTGCCGGAAATCAACATTACATATCCGGCCGGAATGCGTCGTGCAAGAGATAAAAAGAATTCCCCCGTTTGTATCCCGACTAACATGCTTGTGTACCTACGCAATTTTATGCGGGAAAAGGAAATCCGTATATAAATTTAATTCAGCTTATGTTTCTCTCAAAAGAGAAAGAAAAATTAATTAGACACATCCGTCGTTTTTAATACTTTTTCGTTCGTAATATTAATGACGGATACTTTATAACTGACAAGAAAACACACGTAGTATGTAAGTGTTCCCTTTATATTTAATATTATATTCTAGTCTCTAAAATAAGGGATACATGTTTTTATTCATATGCACTTTTATACGGAGGGAAATATTTAAAAAAAAATCGGTTGTTTTCTTTTATTTTTATGGCCTATAAATAAACATTTTTTTATTTAAACAAATTTTTTAAAATTATTATTATAAAGAATTCGCGGGCGTTCGAAAAATTATTTACAACTTTTATTTCAAAAGTTTTTTCTTTTTATAGTTTCGACGACATTCGAGTCGAAAGAAAATAACCGATTTTTTTCAAAGAGATATTTCACCCTATGAAAGTGCATATAGCTGTGCATATAACACAAAAAATATGTGTCTCTTATGTGAGTCCACATTGAAAATCCTATTTGATTAAATCAACTAATCTCTTGTTTGGATATAGACAAACAAATCCTTGCTTGTGTGATGAAATAAAACAATTCAGTTGAAGCAAAAAATTTGGTTAACAGTTTACTTTTGTGTTACAGGAAACAAGTAAAATATTACACAACTTTTTGTTTTAACTAAATTATTTTATTACAACACAATCAAGAATTTGTTTGTCTATATTCAAACAAGAGATTACCATAATTAATTCAGATTCAATCAGATGGGATTCTCAGCGCAGAATATATATCGAAAGCTCATCAAAATTAAAGAAAGGCACGCGATCGTCACCATTATTACTAGAAGGGTCGGGACAAATTATCATTGTCATTGTCGCCATTATCGGGCCAATATGAGTCTAATAAAGCAAGCACGGTAGCTGCTAACTCCGGTAAACTGGATCTGCGACGAATGCGACCAGTAACTTTGGATATGACAATTCATGTTTCCTTATGAGAATATAAAGCGATGAATAATATTATAATGATTCTTTAATACATGTACTTGTAATATAAAATATTCCAAGTTCAATATAGAAAGTGTTATTCCTTACGATATTTGGAGCCGAAAATATTCAGCCAGTAATAGTTTTCCAGCTAATAAATCCACACAGAAAATAAATATTCTCATAAATGATATAAATTTTTCAGAAAACAAATATTAAAATATTATTAGTCTGTCAATCTTGAGTAAATTTTAATCAACTTTTAAATCTATTTTAAGCTAGATGTTAAAATTTATGAAGTCTTCATTGACATCTAAAAGAATTAGCCGAAACTTCGTAAAAACAACACTTTACGCTAATTCTTCGACAGTAACTCGAACGATCGACACGTTGCGACGAAATCAATTGGCAATTTGAAACGACTTACCTTTGGTTCCGTCTTAATTTTTTTCGCAGGCGGAGGACTAGCGGCAGTGTCCATTGCTTCCTCGGCGGGTGTCGTGAGCGGTGGACCCGGTACCGCGGCGACCTTGGTCTGTTCCGGTTTGGCCGCCGCGCCGGCCGCCGTGGCGCTCGCCGGACTCGGCGGCGGACAGGGTGCCGCCGCGCTGGTCGCGGGTGGCCCGGGGCCTTGTGACACGGAGAAACCTGTCCTCGAACTGGGCGGTGGTCCCTGGGTCTGTTGTGGCGCCGTGGCGGCCGGCGTTGGGCCCTGAGACTGCGTCGCACCACCGGCCGAATTTTGACCCTGCGGTGCCGGTCGCGCGGTACCGTTCATCTCCGGCTTAGTTTGCTGGGGGGTGTGATTGCTCTGCGGTTTTTCGTGCTTGTCCCGTGCTTTGTCACGCCGATGACCGCTCGAGCCGCGTTTCGAGCCAGCGGTGGACGAGGGTGCGGCACCGGTGCCGCCAGCGGATGCTGGCGAATGGCTCGGCTTCGACTTATTCGACGAAGACGATTGACCGCCGCCGGCCGCGCCGCATTCCGAATTTTGTGAGTTCTGTGCGACCGCGGCCGACGCGGACGTCGAGCCGACGGCCGAGGACGAGGACATCGAGGAGGCAGCGGTACCGTTATTCGAGTCCTGTGAGGAGACGGTACCGTTGATCTCGTTCGACTTAACGATTTCGTGTTTGGCTTCGCTGGTCTTCGTGCCGGGCTTCGTTCGCTTGATCTTCATTTTGAGGCCCTTGTCGACGGTGGCCGAGTGTTCAACGGCCATCTTGCCGGGATTGCCGGCGTTAGCGTGGACGGCGTTTACGCCGCTCACGTTCACGCCCGACGCTTGCTTATTACCAGTGACTACAGATGCGGTACCGTTTGCGTTACCGGCGCCGTTCGCGCTACCGGTGCCGTTCGCGCTGCTACTGCCGCTCCCGGGACTGTTGGAACGCGTTGACGATGAATTCACGCCACAAGAAGAGGACGATGAGGATGAGGATGAGGAGGAGGACGACGACAACGACGATGACGAAGACGACGACGATTGACTTCCGACGTTCGTACCGGTCGACGGGACGGACGAGGACGAGGAGTTGGAGTTGAGACCACTCGCTGAGTTTTGTAATTGATGATGATTCGCGTTATTCGGTGCCGATGCTGCCGAGGCAGGCGTAGAAGCCATGCCTGTCCCCGAGCTCAATTTCTCGTCCCTCGTCTTCTCAATGTCCGCATCAAGATCGATTATCAGGTCACCTATGCCAATGTCCCATTCGTTGTCGTCGTACTCAAAGTTATTGGTCGCATTCGTCGCGGCCGGATCCAGTTCACCGGCGTTAGCAGCCACTGTGCTTGCTTTATTAGACTCACGCTGCTGCCCCGACGACGACGACGACGACGACGACGATGACAATGATGACTTGTCCCGACCCTGATGGTGATGATGATGGTGATGATGGTGGTGATGATGGTGATGGTGATGGTGACGATGATCGCGGTGTTCCCTGCCAATCAGTGCTCTCTCTTGCCTTCTCGATTGACCGCCGCTGGCGTTGTTATTACTTAAGCCGTTGTTGTTGTTGTTGCTGCCGCTGCTGTTACCGTTACTGGTGTTGCTGTTGCTGCCGTTACCACCACTGTTACTATTACTATTATTAAATTGTTGTTGTTGTTGCTGCCGCCGCTGTTACCGTTACTGGTGTTGCTGTTGCTGCCGTTACCACCACTGTTACTATTACTATTATTACTACTAATACCACCACCACCGGTGCACGGAGATGGTCCTTTACGATTTACGTTAGGGAGGCGACCGCCTAGTGGCGTGGTCGCCATGCCCTTGGAAACGTTTCCCCGGCGCCCGCCAGCCTGGTCACCGACTGCCCGCCGTTTCTCACTTTGGATACCAAGTAGTAGTAGTGGTAGCACGCGTGACTACACGCGTTATCATTACCCCGACCACCGCCCGCGAGACGCGCCTCGTCCATCGAACACATCACTCACTCTCTCGCTTCTACTCTCGCTCAACGTAATTCGCGATATATCCCAGCCCGGCGGTATCTCTCTTCTCTCTCCCCTCTCTCTCTTTCTCTTTCTTCCTCGCGCCTTCCACTTCTTGGTGTTATCGTGTGTACACCTTATCCACTTTGATTTCTCTTCACCACACTTGCCCCTGTCGTTAATTCTTACTCGCGTAGCTGAGACGCGTAACCCGATATACCTCTCACCACTCTTCACAGACGGCACACTGATCCCCGACACAACACAACGATCACAGCCACTGAACCCCCCCCGTTAGATCACGAACACACCATCCGACACCACTCGTGATTACTTCCAACGTCGTAGGAAATCTCGCCGACCATCCGCGCTCTCGGAATCCTGAGACCCGAGGATGGTAGCTCCTCCACCTGTCTCCCACTTGTCGTGAGTTAAGCCATGTCCCCCGAAACGATCCTCCCAGTCAGCCTAGCGTGCGGTTCTTCCCTTCGATTTCCCGACGGAACCGCGCCTCGGCTGATCGACGTGCTTCCGATCTGTAACAACGTAAGTGATTCCCTTCAACGTTGCCGTTAAACGTGTAACGATTAATTTACGATTTAACGGATTAGCTTAAGATTATCTTGTCGAAGCAGTCACTCCGGAATGAATCTGATTAATATTCGTCTGTTATTCATGGATTTCAATTCTACTAATTATATATTTCATTACGTTACAGTCTATTTTATATATGCTCATTAGTATTAAGGTATTAAAATTTTATAAAAATCTTTTTATTTATTTTAAAAATATATCATTTCTTATTTTTAAGTAACAACGATTATCTTTAACAAAAAATATATTCTTGATAATAATCTTAAAATATACACTTACATTATAGAATTAAAAAAACTCATTACATACTAAAAAAAAAAAGAATTTTTCTTTTTAAATGTATTATAAAATTAATTTTAAAAAAGCAACATATATATGATAAACAAATCAAATTCATTTTAACTTAATAATTATAATTGAAATATTAAACTTATTAGAGAGAGGGGAGATTTAGAGAAAACATTTTAAATAAATTTATAATGCTCACGATAAACTTATGACAGATTTGTGAAAATATAAACTTTCGAAATACTTGAAACAAGTAATTATTACTTGAGTGTAATATGTAATATTTTTTTGTATACGTCGTAAATTTTGTGTATAAAATATAGCAACAGACAAAAATGGAGCAACTCCAATATAGTAAGGCAAGCACAATCCGTTTCGTTTGCTTTGTAAAACAACGACGAGATGTGGCGGCACATTCTTAACTTAATAGACATGCCACTCGTCGCTAACATAAGATGCATTCCAGTAGCATAAGCCATACTATTATTTTAGAAAAAGACGAGATGACTATCGTTACTTCTTTTTTTACAATAATAAGGAATCTATGATATAAACTGTTATACAATCTTGTTAAGGACAGTTGCACTGTTGCACAATATTACTTGCTCTCTTATAAACTAGAACTTATTTTTAAACTTGATATTTAAGAGTGTTCTATCGCAAGGATAGAAAAAAAGTATTTTTAATAAAGTATTGTATAAATTTTATACTCTCTTCTTTTTTTTTGTTATTTTAATTTTAAAATGGTTTGACATTTTTTTACATTAAAAAAAATTTATTCGATAAATTCAAAAACACCAACAGTATAGATTTGCAAAAATTAATTTAACTTTATTTAAAGATACATAGAACGTTTCGATAATATTGTATATATATGCAACTTTAAAAAATATAGATAGTACATTTAACATCTTGGGTATTAAATATAATTCTCACTGTGTTGATGATTCTCATCAACACCAACAAGATGAGAATTAGATACATTAGTATGATGTTAAATCCACATCTATATATTTTAGAATATTTTTACTAATTAATTAACAATCGTGAAACAATAATTTTAAAAAATTCGTTATTTTAGGAAAATATGCTATAATGTTCTTGATGAGAATGAGAAAATTCTGCAGAGCTAGTGATTCAGAATTGTGTAGTAAAATTAGAAGAGAGAGACAAAAGTGTTTACGAATTTTACGGGCTACGATAGACAGGAGGGCGCGGTCGCCCGTTTGAGACTCCGATTAATTTGGCAGCGCTAATTTGGCGTCGCGGCTGGTCTATTCGAAAGACTGCGCGCGTCACTTTGTAGTCACATTGCTTTCATAAACAATGCTCGATAGCCAGATAAGTCTTCAGGAGCACTTGGCCGGCGGCCAATAATCAGCGAAACGCGCGCGCTTTGCTCACCGGCGTTCTCTTGGGAGAACTCAAGAACGAGTCGAGAGTCAGCGTAAACCGGGTTGTTAGCTTCGATATAACGACATGTTTAGAGACCCGCTCTACCCACCCGCTTCCTCCTCCTCCTCCTCCTCCTCTCCACCTTCCGGCTTTCACCCCGGGCGCGCGACGCGGTGCAAATCTCCTCGTCTCTCCCTCCGGGACGCTCTCTCTTTCTCTCTCTGTTTCGCACCTACAAATTGGTATTCCCACTTAGAGAGGAATTCGTGTCAGGCAACGATTAATTTTACCGGCGGCATTTTGGCCGCGGTCCAACCGCCCCGCGTCAGTAACGACCGGTGCGAGAAAGAGAAACGAGGAGATTTGGACGAGGAGAGGGAGATATATCGACGGATCTCCCAATAGAGAGTACAGTAGAATTTATTCCATGTTCTCTAAAACCGAGTCCTCTCGGAACATTATACGTGACACACGACCGCATGCAACCGTGACAGTAGATGGTCGACGTGGGAAATAGAAAAAAAAAAAAGAGAACAGCAAGTGACAAAATATTGCACAAAAAAGAATAATAATTTCAGATAAAAATGATTTATAACTGATAAAATTTATAAATGTGCAGCTTGTTTAAAGTCTATCATGATGATATCGATTCATCGTACGTGCGCAAAAGCAGAATGATTAAACAGCAGTTAGTATATTTACGATCGAAGATAAACGATCCGAGCATGGCTTCTTAAAGTGAAGAATAGAATTAACATAAATTACCGAGAATGACTCGTCAGACTTTCTTTAATGTAATTCAATATAATGTTTCGACGCGTGCACGTCAATTTATGTTGGCGATCAATTTTACGCGATCGGCTATCTTTACGAGTTCCGAAATTCTTTTTAATTTAATAATGTTATAAATAGCGAGATACGAGACGGTTTTATAATGCTACTTAAAATCTCTTAAAATAAGAAAAGAAACAGATATAAACACTTAAGCTTCAAAAAATAAGTACATATAAAATCTAGTTGCTCACGCAATTATTTCTCCGTTTCACCTCGTTTCTTTCGTGGTCATAGACTGGATAATCGTTAAATGTATCGATCAACTATTACCCAATCGACCGCTACATTGTATTAATTCATGCGAACGTCCCGTTGATCGACGCGCAGAAAATCGACCTCGACAAAGACGTACCGCTTTATAGTATCGCACACGATGACAGCTCGGCTGTTATTACTCTTATTTTGATTGTTTCCCCTTTAAGGTTGAATAGACGGATAACGCATCTATCGACCGCGGACGTAAATGCCTTGCGTGATTATAGCTCCGCGTGTAAACGAACTCTAAAGTGAACTCTCGCAGAAATTTCATCGGAAAGCGAACTTCTAAAAAATTTGTATAAAAAAGCCATGTATACATACAAAGAAAAACGTTCTGGTTAAACCAATAAAAAGGTCCAATCAAAATGCTATTCTGATTAGAATTTTCTTGTTCATTAATCAACATTTTTCTCAGTGTAGTTAGTTACATACAATATGTAACATGCATATATTAATAAATTTATAATCTAATATTACTTCACAATTACGTTCGTAGCTGTTACTTTATATTATAAAGAAAAAAATTTGATTGAAAATAAACAAACCAGCAGATTCTGATCATATCAATCGGAATTCTCATCATGATCGGATGATTGATTCTCATCTAATTATCTCAGAATTATAATGTAGATTTAATGTATATATCATAAAATGTACTATAAAATTTTGATTTATCCATTTTCTATTAAAATTCCAATTAATGCAACTATATTCTTTTTCCAGTATATTTTGTTATTTTACGTTATGCAAAACTTATAATAAGTAATTCGGTAAGTTGAAGATCATAAGTCTAACATAATATCTACTTCATTAACATTAAGTTCCTCGAGCGAAACTTATATTAACATAACTTATGTATCATACTTTGTACTTTCAGATTAGCTTTGCATCACGTCGCAAAAAGGAGACGATATATATTCGAGAGTTAATCGAGAAGAAGCGGAAGTCACAAAATCGCACGATCGCAGCGTGGCCGGGAAGTTGCCCCATCCTTAAGTTACACCGTCCCCGCATTAAGTTACATGATTAATCGCACGACTTCGGAGTCTCGCGACGAAAATAATATCCGGTGCAATTTATACCGGGTGGGATAAAGACGAGTCGTTAAGACGAGAACATCGTGGGCAACGCGCGAGGGTTCTTCTCTCCTCTACGCTCTCGTAACAATTCCACGAATGGAGATTGACGGCATTCCTGGGAGAACAATTGGTAAGCCCGAACTATTCCGTGCTATGGGCGCAAGCATTCTGGCGAACCTCGATCGTAATGACGTCAATGAAGTCCACCACCAAGGTCGAACAGGGGAAAATTTACCTTGTTAACAGAGTTGAGTTAACCTGCGAATACTTCGATTTAAGACGGATATAAGAGAAGCAGAGCTAATGAGTTGCATTCGGAAAATAAAATGAGAGAAAATATAAATTAGCATTCTACAAAGAGTAATATACCTTCTTCAAAGATTGGAGATTTTTCCTTCGATGAAAAGAAAAGAATTGAGGGAAGAAATATAACAAAATAAATGTATGAAAAAAATCGCTTCGTTTTATAAAAAGATTTTGTAGAAAATTCGTAAAAATGATCTCTCTAAATTCTTAGAAGTGAGATTCATTCCAAAGAGTTTACAGAATGGCGCATATATATTTAAAATAGTTTTTTTTCGCATATATCAAACGGATTCCATCGTTTAATAAATTTTGGTGTACAATATTACGCAATAAAAATGTCTCTATATAAATACCTTATTACCTCAAGATTATATACAATAAAGAACATTTTATTGCTCTTATAATTACGCATATCAATAAAAAATAATTTTAATTAACATTTAAATCAGTAGCGAATCCCGTTTAGTAAGCTCGTTATTAAAGCTTATCAAGTAAACGCAATAAACCAGCTGTGTATTTTTTGTAAATAACTTTTTCAGCCAGCAAAATACCGTTACGCGTTCACCTAAAAGGAACACGTATTAATTACGTTAATTTGTAGAATTAATCAAACGTGTCGGTCTGTCGGCGGACGCGTTAATACGGAAACAAAGACAGGTTTCTTCTTGGCACAGCTAGTTATTCCCTTTGTTTTGCACAGAGCGAGTTTCTTATTAACATGTAGCACGGCAGTCAAGTAAAGAGAAGGGGTCATCGCTTATGCTAACGATGCTGCCGCTACTTCCTTCGAAGTAGGGACCGCGTAATGAGTTTACTTAAACGAGCTGGAGATTAAGATCTCAACTACGTTTTGTGTTAAATTTATCGCTAATACTCCTATTAAAATACTCACACAAACGTATTTCGTATGTAATAGAATGAACGTCTGGCGGACTTTGCCTCAACAACAGTACCGCAGTATAGCTTTCAGATCGATCGATCTAAACGATATAACTTACAAAGGCAGCAAAAAATGAAAATTGATATCGGCATGGAACAAGAAAGATCGTTCAAAGCCCGCAATTTATTGAGATGAGAATTTATGATTTTCGTGTCATCTACGGTACATACGTCGAGTTTCTAACAGATTTCGATTATGTAAGATCTTTAAAAGAGTGTGCATCTTATCTTCTGATAAAGTCTGATAATGATAGATTTAGAGAAACTCAATATTTACGTTTCAATTAATTTCTTTCGCACGGAGTAAGATGTCAGATTTCGACAAATTAAATTAAATCTTGTCACAAGGTTATAAACGGACGGCTCATTAATTCGTTCTTTAAACTGATTGCTTTCTTCCGTTTTCCTTTTTTCATAATTTTGTACGAAATAGGAAATTAATTTTGCACATTAAGCTTTACATAGATGATTAATGACGTTCCTGTGAGTAATGGCTCTCTATTACGAATCGTGCGGTACTTCGTGCTCCCCAAGTCCAGAACGCATAAATCCGAATTGCATCGAGCAATGTCGAATTGAATTCTAATTACGCAGTGTTAATATTCCATTACACTTGTCCGCGTGTGAATGGTGAGACTCGCAGCGTAGAGGGCAACGTTGAATAATTGAACGATCATGGAAAGCGGAATGGCGAAAGCCTGTTTCCTTTCTAGACGAGTGCACCGCGCAATTGTTGCGACCGTTCCACCGCGTCTCTGGGAGCAACGTTGTCTTCGCCGCCATTGCCGAAGCATTATTCTTCGGCATTGAGGTATCGTTCACACGAGACTAAGCGCAGTTGCATTCTGCCAATTCCTACTCTCACGCTATCTTATAGCGCACGAGAATGATCAACTGCTTTACTGATTACAGAGCAAGCCAGATTTCTCCATGGAAAAAGTAGTTTTACTACTGAAGAATCTAAAAATGTAGTCAGAACAAAAATTTTTATTGAACCGTCTAAATAATTATATTGAATGCTCAAACAAGTTGTTAAAATGTCAAAAATTTTGGTAATATTATTGTTATGTTTGAGTCTTTATATAATTATTTTAATAATATATTATAACATAATGATATAAGAAGCTAAATTTTTAGATATTTTAGCAAAATTGTTCTTTCTATACAAATTTGTAAAAAAAACAAAAATACAAATAACAAAAATAAAAACACAAAAAAGTAATTTTTTAATAATTTGAGATTTAGAAATTTACTATTTAAAATATTTACAATAAAATGTAATCAAATATTTCATTCTGATTAGTTACCTTCATATTTTATATGTTCTAAAGAAATAAAACTATTGAAAAATAAATTATTTGATTAATCTAACTTGATGTTACGCTGAGCTAAATTCACAAAGTTAGGTAAATATTTAATAAAAACGTACAATAAATATCTTTTTAATTCACAAATATTCTTGTTTAACACTATTCAACATTCTGCAAAGTAAAGCGACAGAAAAGTTCTCGTGAATTCGATGTGAACGATACTTAAATCGCGCGGTTGCTACTTACACGCGTGCTCAATCTTCTTTATTACAGCTCCGAGGCTCGCTATTTCCACGTCGCTCATACTTGCTCCTGAGCCATAATGGCGAGATGTATTCGCCGCCATCGCCCGTCTTATTTTCCTCCTTTTCCGTCTTATTTTATTTTTCACGTACCTCGGCTGTTGTTTGCGGCAAGTACAAACGCGCGCTGACAACGGAGTTGCATACAGACGGATTTATAGCCGTGGAAGAGCCGAGGGGCAATTAAAGTCCGTTACAATTTGTTATTTCTCGAGAAAACATTGCGCGTTTCGTAAGACGTTTGGCTCTGCATATCTACGCTTTACCGCGAAACAGAAACAAGTCCTAAAGAGATAAAACATATTACACGCCTCTCGTAAATTTATGAAAAATAATGCCGGATGTATACGCGATATTAAGATTTAATCGCTTCCTGAGTGTAAAACCATCAGAAGCTACTTTTTACACACGCGATTGGTATCTGTATATTCATGCGAATCTTTCTAAAAGACACGTGTATTTGCGACTGTAGAAGACTCAAATGAAGTAAAGATCCTCAAATAAGAGATCAGGCATCGTTTAAACAATTTCTAATTTCATTACATAAAAAACCACTTACATTTGCGACGTTCGTAGTTCTTCATCTTAGAGATTCTCAAGTAAGAGATTAGATACCATACGTTTCGTCCACTATATTCTTCAGGACTCAAAATATGATGACTGAAGTAGGTTTATAAGACAAAAAATAAGATGCGTGGCTATCTCATTTTATTTTAAGCAAGTCCCGAAAAATACAAAAGACTAAATGATGTCTAAACTTTTACTTGAGGATCTCTAGGATTAAGAGCCGCAAATGTTGTAAATGTAAGCGCTTTTCCGTGTAACGAACCATAAGCAGCATATTAACGAGCATCGCGCATCGCTCTATTGGCGTTTGGATATTTCCATCGGAACATAACTGTCAACACGTTCTACAGCTTCGTAACGAGTTAATGACAACTCCGTGGAAATTGCAAGTTAATCCTCGAAACCGGCTTGCATATCTCTCTCTCTTTCTCTCCCTCCCCCCCCCCTTCTCTTTGTCTGTCTCACAACCGCACGGTTATTTAAGGCTCAGAGTACACGGACAATTTTAACACTTTGTTGAATGTTATACAGATATCGATTAACTTTGCAAATCACTCATTGCGGGGATAGAGAGAGAGAGAGAGAGAGAGAGAGAGAGAGAGAGAGAGAGAGAGAGAGAATTACATCTATTTATATTTACCCATCATTTGGCCGTAATGCTTTTAAACACCTCGATTACGGTTAACGCAGCATAAAATGTTGTTATTCAAACACAAGTGTATAACGGCAAAAATTATACAAAATGATATTCCTTGTTATGGATCGATGAGACAATCGTTGCGATTCTCGAAAGTATCACGGACTTTCATTGATCGCTGAACAATTTCTAGCAGAGAGCCGGAGAAGTGTTATTTTGCATCACCCGGCTTCAATTTTCCTTTCTCTTATCTATTTTTCGCGTTTCGGTGGTCGCGGGAGGACGCAATAGACGCGACACCAATGCGTAAACCACCGTAGAGGCTTTCATGCTTTCATAAAAGCACCTCGAAACAAGGAATCGACACACGTGACGCGCAGTATTCACCAACACACAGAGACCCGCCGTCCGCTCCTCTCTCTTTCGTTTACTCGATGTATGGCAATTTTGCAACCCCACAACTGTACAACGTACATACAACATATACACATTAATGTGGTCGTGACTGCAACCGACTGTATAGAGCGCAACTCTGCAAAAGCTGCTTTTCCGTGTGCTGCCAAAACGCACACATCTCGCTCCAACCTGGCCCGAATGTTATTTCGCGACCAACTTCCAAATTTGTCTGTCCATAAAGCAAGCATTCATGGCGATCATTACTTCGACAAATAATCACAACATTCAACAATCATTTAACAACGGCAAACGTATTGAAGGCTTGTTAATCATTTATATTTAATCCAATTATTGATACTGTTACTTCTAATGTGATCTCATGTTGCAGTAGGTGAGTGTTGATCAAATCTATTTAGATTAATTTACAGTAAATTTGAATTTTCATCTCTGATATCACTTTGTAGAATTCAATTAGCATAGCAACTAACGGATGTAATACCTCTTCAAATATGGAATTGAAAGAGACCTATTATACAAATTGGGACCTGATTGTTTGTCGTGATAGGACGCGATTTTATTATTATATATTACAAAATAAGCTTCGCTAATAATGGCTCGAATTAAACCGAAATGTCTGTACCTTCTAAATCAATGTAAGATTGCAAAAATAGATTTTAATATAGTACACGAGTTATCATGTAGAAACAAATATACTCTCATTGGCTCGTTGCCTTATTATTGTTTAAATCTCGAGAGTCCAATAGCATTATTAATTTTTAATCATTATATTATTTTTGTATAATTTCAGTGACTTCTTAACCTTTTGCATCAGAAAGAAAATGTATTTCTCCCTGATTTAAGAATGAATGTTTAATAGCTGACAAAAGTGTTTTCAATTAAAGCTTCAAGATTTTACAATAATAGAATTTTGCTCAAAAAGTTAATTTCCAAGACGTCGACGAGATCAAGAGAATTAAGAGATTATGAGAGCAATATTTTTATTAAAGTGGATTCTTTATTTTGAAAATATTATTTTTATAATCTCTTGATTTTAAGATAGTCTGTTTTTACCTTAATAAAAATAAATCTCGAAATCAATGTTAAGAAAAGCATGTCCAAAGGACATGCAAAAAAATTGCAATGTTAAATTATTAAATACAATAAGTACTTTTAATTAATAAAATGTCTTTATTATTACTAAAATTAGTAACTAAGTTATTAAAATGTATATGTACTTTAATAATAAATATATTTTAATAATTTAACATCTTAATTTTTACTCGTTTTTATTCTATTCTTATAAACTTCGATAATATAATCGTTATCAACAGCTGTATTGTTCGCCGAAGAGAAGGATCTAAAAATCGCCCGGACATGGCGATCGCGATCATATGCAAGCATAAAAGAACGAGGAACAGTATGACACTCTTTGAAAGAATTTGCCGGAAATTGGCATCGAGTTGACGTTGACACAACGATAGAGTTCTCATTATCAGCGGCGAAAAGAGAGACGAGAAGGAGGAAGGGAGAGAGAAAGTTCGCGGAGTACTCGAGGAACTTCAATCGCAAACTCATTAGAGATTGTCGAGAGAGCACGAGCCGTGGAGAAGCTCATTGCGAGCAACGAGATGAAAGGCCGGACTGAGGTCGGGAAGTAGTTCGCCGAACAAACAGATTAGCCGGTTTCGCCTTCATGCTCGCCACAATGCGCACTCGTTCATTCACTCCCTCGTCTAGCACGTGTAGATCTTTCTTGGGGTCTCGACCTGGTTCTGTCTTGAAGGGGAAAAAAACAAAAAGAAAAAAAAAGAAAGATGTTACCCGGCAATATGCGGATAATCTCGCTAAACCTAACGTGATTTTGAAGTAATACGGATTCCGAAGTATATATCCTGAACCGACGTCTCCTCCACACACCAACGATCGAAGAGCGGTATACGAGGTCGTTAAAAGTTTTCGGCTTGTCCATAGTTGTATGGCATCGGAAACCGCGGAGTGACTATACGGCAGAGGAAAGTTGGATGATTAGTCGCCGCTGTTATCGTTCGATAGCAGGGAAAGAGAAAATTGCTCAGCTACGCGTGTAATGCTTCGGCTTCGTTCGCCTTTGTTCCTTAATAGTTTATGGTATTATTAATCGTAATATTAATAATAGTTATTTATAGACGGTGGAAATAATGTAAGTAAAAGGTCTGATAAAAAAAATGACTTTTCGAACACCGAAAGATTAGTTTAACTTTTCGGACGCCGAATATAAATTTTCCAAATTGCTTCATCACATTATAACTTTGAGAAATTTGCAATTTAATTTGCAAAAAAAATATTATTTTTATATATTTTGTTATATTATAATTACGACACTAAAATTCCTTTTGAGAATAAGAATCCTGTCATGCTTAATTTTGATTTCAGTGAAATTTTTCAGCATGTGTCACATATCGTAAATATGTATATAACAAAAACATAAAAATATATCTTTTTTTGCAATTTTAAATGTAAATTTCTCAAAACTGTGACATGATGAAACAATTTGGAAGCTAGATTTGTATTCAGCGTCCACAAAACTACGGGAAATGACTAGTCTCGTTCTGGTATTTTTTTTTTGTTGAACAATGTAATCAACGTCATCATTTTGTAACAAAATAAATCGCGATACAAACTGATCTCTACATAACAAAGAATAAATGTGTGGTTGGAGATATTTATACGCCTAAGAGATAATTCATATTATTTTTTTTAAATAATACGAATTATCAAATATATAAATATTTAAATCAAAAAATATTAAAAAAATAATAGATATTTTAATACATTTCTTTTACAAACATTTCTATCTTAATAATAAATATCTAAGATACAAAAATATTCTCGATTATATTCTCGATCCTTCTTATACGTTTCAGACCTGAATGCGAAAGAAGGTCTGTAATGAAATTTGCTTAACAAAGCATATCTCCGGTTAGTCGAAGCAGTCTGTTCGCTAGAATGCACTGCTACAAATCCGGCATTTCAACATGTCGCAGAAATATTATTCTCGTCCTCGTAAAGAATCGCTTGATCATATTTCTTAATCCTCGAAAGCTGCATAGTTACGAGTAGAAAAGCCTCAAGGATCTAAGGATAAAGAGGATAGAGGAATGGAGAAGGACGGAGAAGAGACCATCCTTCCAAGAAGGTGGCCATTACCTACTTCGGTGGGCACCATAAGCAGGTAAACTCGTTTCTCTCGGCTCGTGGGACGAGCGAGTAGAAGCTTTCCGTCGAGCGGTAGGTCGGTCGACTAGCTCGATACCTTGATAGAAGATTGGCTCGTGCCAAGTACTACACCGGGGATTACCACTTGACTGAGCTGATCAAAGCTTTCTCGTGTAACACGAAAAAATTAGACTTAACTAGAAAATTGCGTGAAATAACTGAAATACGTATCTTCTATAAATTGAAACTATATAATTTTCAAATAATAAATTCAGTGATGTAATCTAATTTTTTTTCTTTTGAATATAATTTAAATGTGTAATACTTTTTGAATGATTTCAATCTCACACCAGCATATTAAATTTAATAAAAAAGTATTTTACGTTTAAAAAAAAGAGCTAAATTATAATAAATTATAATTTTTTGAATTAAAAATCATCTTGATGAATTTTTTATATCACTCTTGCACACTTCGCAATTAATTTTCTCCTTCAAATGCAAAACGGTAATTGAGGATCACTGCGCGAAACGAACTACTCGACGCTCGATATGTTAACAACGTAAAAGCATCAACGGTACAGATCCGATTGCACTGCAGACCAGGCGACAAGAATCTGATGCGAGGCCAAACGTGTCCGCTGCCAATACGCGTCACGGCTGAAGTGAAAATATTATTGGAAATCGCTTACGCGTTTTCAGCGCGTTCCGAGCTATTGCGCACACTTGCGTAACGAGCACCAACATTTTTCCACGCAGTGCGCATAATGACATTCTTTGATTTCCCCGCGATTCAGTTATAGTCCGTAAGTTTACTGAATGGACCATTATATTCCTTGACTTAAAACGACCTGATGCAATTTATGTAACACACGATCATCCTTGTACGCTACGAACTGTGATATACATATAATAGCATTTCTTCTTGCAATTTGAGCTCCTAAACATTTTGAATACTTTATTGTAATTTTAAAAAAACAAATTAGGAGCAATACACACCGTTAATGTACTGTTAAATTCATGTCAAATGTATAATTTGAGTTAATTTTAATCATATTTACAGACCACTACTCATATCCAATATATCATTAATTTGATTAAACAACACATACAATGGACTTAAACAATTTAACGTTAAAAATTCAAGTTTATTATTTATTAAGTGCATACGTTAATGTGGACAATGTTTACTTTGAAACTAACCACAAAATAATTATTATTTACATTTTGATACAGATGGAAGTTAAAAATAACAACATGTGTTATTTAATTCAACCGTTATTCCTTTCATATCTACATAATAGTGTATGTTATAAAAAGCATACTAAATTTTTTTCATTTATATGATATAGTTATACAGCCGTTAAGCTCCTAAATATTTCGAATATTTTATTGTTATTTAAAGAAGTAAATTTGCAGTTACATAATAATTATTCCTATGTCATATAATACGCACTATGTTCAAACTTCCTATGCTAAAAAAATGCGTACAAGTTTTTTTATATATGTAATTCATTTATAATCATTAGGTTCTCGTACAATTTATTACCGTAAATAAAAAACAGGCACATTCAATGTAGTTAAGAATTCATTATTATCGAGGCTAATATATACCTTACGTAAGGTGCAATTATTTTTCTACGATACATATAATAATGTTATTTGATTTCTCCAATTTAGTTGCGGCTCCTAAGTTTACAGAACCGTTTGCTATACCATAAAACTATGCAGGCGAACTCGATGTAGTTAGGAAGTTATTATTTGCGGCACGCACGTATGCTTATGTAACGCATGATTATTTTTCTGTGGTGCACTACAAAACTGTATTATTAATATCCTCGGTTTTCTCTCATACTCAATTATAGTTCCTATTTTTAAACGTTTTATATCAAAAGCTAGAATTATGAATCGATTAATTTGATAATAAAACGTTAAATTTGTATCATTAAAACACTCATCCAATAAATCAATAAAAGGAAAACTTCGCATGATGAAAACTGCGCGAAGCAAAATATACAAATTCAGATTCAGAGTATTAAATTCAGATATACATTCCACCACGCTACCGACTTCCCTCTATACGTATTTTATAACAGTGTATTGTGATTTAGAGTGCGTTATATCATTTTCACGGCGCGGAACGTTAACGTTGATCGAGAACGTCGTAACACATATTTTCCAATTTGTGTCGCAGTCATTATACAGCGCTGAATATACGATTGGCTCCCGACAGCGCGTGTTCACGCGCAGAAGATTTTGTCTTCAAGCATATGTCTTTCTGAGTCGACGACTGTGCCAAGTTGTCCCGTTCTCGTTTGACAGCAGCTGTTCGAGCATCTTACAAGCATTCTAAAATATGTGCTTGACCAGTACTGTCGTTAACCGTGGGAACTGTCACGTACTCGCGTACACCAAGTGCGAACTTTCGACCATTGAATATCGATAACTGTAGCCCTAACTTGGTATTGTTATGCTATTATACGTAAAATTACATTTCTTTTTCATTCCGCAAAAAACAGAAATGTTTCCTGCAGTTTTGAATTTTGCAACATTTTCCAAAGTAAAATTCTAATATTACTGCATGTCACGTATAAAAGCTCTATATTTTTCAAAGCTTAAAAAAATATAATAGTAGTTACATTTGATTACATTCGGATCGGTTTTCAAATTCGGCTTTTCAGATGAGACAGCTCAATATCTTTTTCCCGCGCGATAAATCTCACAAACGACCGTATCTCGAGAGCGATGCGCGCGCGAAACCATTCTATAAAGATATGTATTACAATCGCTTAAATTTATCTCGGGAATCGAAGCCAACCGGCGCGAATGTAACAGTGTCGATCGCTTGCAGATTGTAACCACAGGCAACAATATTCGCGGTCAATTCTCGATGGCGCCAATTCTGCGAATGCGTTCCCAACGAAGGCCATTTCTCCTATCAGCAATTTATGAAAGCCGATCAAAACTTGTTTTCCGATTGCAAAAACCTTCTCTCGAGTTATTTTTACAATTTTTTTCACAATCAATATAGTATTCTAATATTAATGCAAAATTTTACGTAGAATTTTTAAAAAGAAAAATTTTCTCAATATTTAAAAAAGCATTATTTAGAAAAATATTTTAACGAAGATATTAATTTTCTTTTTTGTCTACATATACATAAAAGACTTGTGTGTGATGTATTAAAAAATTTAACTAGATACACACATAGATCCAACAATAATTTTGTTGGAGCAGAAATTATGTAACAAGTAAGAACTCTGAACGCTAAAATGTCAAAACTTTTCGCACCTCGTTGTGTACTTGAGATTCCCTGCATACGTATATAATTTTTTGAACTTATAAAATCTACATACATGTAGAATTAATTTATATACGCGCGCTTTAAAATAGAGTTGCTAATGGTTATAGCTGCAAACATTGGGACAGTGTAGTAAAGGTCAAATCCTGCTGTTTTTCGATCGACGAGATTCCGATCAGATTGCTAGAATACAGGAAACCATTCTTTCGATGCGAGTCACGATCGATAGGATCGAAGCAAGCTCGATCGTGGTGGCTAGATGAAGCCAAGCGAGCGCGCATACAGATGAACAGGCATTATCCTTGATCGCTCGCTCGCCGTACGAACGAAAACGTGCGCTTCTTTCGCCCTATTTAGCCTTTAAATTCCCGAGCGATTTTCGTTACCGTTACTCAGTACAGGTAGCTGATCGTTAAACACGATTTCGCCGTTACGGAAAAAAATCAGGTATTCTCGTTTCAGTTGAATTTATGATTAATCGAAGAGTTCCCACACATTCATACAAGTAATTATTCAAACCTTCGATGGATTCCAAAAATTAAAATCAATCTTCCCACGTTGAGTATACGATTTTGGTACCGCTGCATACGTGACTTTATAAATGTTATCGTAAATCGTAATTTTTTTTTTTTTTACCACACAGCTCCGACAAAATATATATCTATGATTGCCTATAAAAATTGGATTTTGCGTGAGTCCGTTTGCATGCACAAACATGTGTGATTGTATATTCTCGGCGAGTGCATAAATATTTATACGCGTGATTCGCACGATACAGAAATGGATCCGCGTTCGAGCGAGAAGCACCGACGGGATGTTTCAGATCACGATACGAGATTCTGCTGATATTACGCGATTGGCCAAGCGCTTTATCGCGTATATAATGTATTGATGATTCGCATCATCAGGCGTCCGACCATGAATTTGCTTCCTTTTACGACCATACGGAGAAAGGTGCGAGAACGTAATTCAGCACGACACGAAAGCACAGATCGACAATAATGATTCTGTCCTGTCCTGCATATCCTGCGTCACGAAATTACGTTCGTTTAACCGCCACCAAACTTGGCAGCCTGTCCGCAATGTTGTATACATGTTCGTATGCGACTGCATGCAGAGATATAGGTACACGCGTTCTCAACTAACGCGACAGATTTATGTCACCGTGAAATGTATCATTTGGATGATTTGGTCTAATAAGGTATTAATATTTCTTGTATCAATTTTTCCTTATCGAATCTTACAATTAATTTGTATTACACTTACTATGATTTTTTCGTTAAATATTTTACATTAAATATTTTTCGGCTAAAATATAGATATATACCATATTATAAAGTCTCGCAAAAATAATATAGTAAGAGATACTTAGAGAAATTCGAATAATATCAAAATCTATTTTTGTGTTATTTTCTTATCATTAAGATTTTATATAACAATTTCTTGTCTTAATTCCGTTAAAAGTATAGAAACACTTTTTAAAATTTAACACTTTTGGAATTACTTACTTCAAATATATATGGTTTTAACGGTGATTATTTAGATCCAATAATTGTTATTAAATTTAAAGAATTATTAAATGTTAAAAAACCATATTGTGGTTAAAAAACCGTTGTGGGTATTTAAGTAAGTATTATATAATCCCATAAGTGTCAATTTTTTAAATGTGTTTTAAAACTTTCGGCTTAAAAAAATATGTATATCTATTTTGTTAAGCAACGATCAAATTTCTATGATCAATGAAAGTATTTGGTGAGCAAGTATAAAGGAATTTTTTCCGAATTCGTACGAATGAAAAATTATATCGTGATCGGTATTAGTCTTTCTTAGGTATCGACAAAAAAAGAACTGTCACTGTTCAGTAAGCATTCAATAAATCAAAGTTACATAAATGTAGCCGACACTTAAATGAGTTCAAGGAGCAATGATCAATGATTTGACGTGATCAAGGATTCCAAAAATAAAAACACTGTTACGCGCGACCTGATAGTTCGTGGCAGTGCAATAGTGATATAAAAAACTAGCTTTTCAATATTCGCATTAACTCACTAACGATAACCCCATCTTTATCAAATGATAATGTAATCGTATTGTATCTTGACTTTTATTAAATATATATATATATATATATACCATTTAATTTGTTTTTTTATCCTACTTCAAAATCTCATTCAAAATACTCGCGCATTAATTTTCTTGGAAACATGTTATTTACAAAGTAAAGAATCATGATAATGTAAAGAGACGTACGCAAATATGTTTACACAAATCTTATATAAACATAAAAACGCATTTTGAACGGGAAATTACAAGCTCAGGCAATAAACAGCGGAGACATGTATCCCCGATGGCATACATTGCCAAGTTTAAAGTCAATATAGATACATATGTATATCTATCTAGTCAAACCTGCTCTAATCAGCTTGTAAGCATGATTTTCCTTCATAACGTAGCAAAACTGACGACATTTTTGCAGAATCGGATAAAAACGTCGTTTTTGTTGTGTCAAACAAAAATACATACGTGATGTTATAATTACATTGTTTTATACTGTATTCGCAAAAAAAGCACTTTTTACAGAAATTGAGCGACAATATAGATTTTTTCCTAAACATAAGCAAGTTTGTAAAACCATGTAAACTGTTATAAGTGTTACCGGCCATCTTGAATTGTATATGAGAAAATAAATGAAAAATTACTTCTCGCGAGCAGTTTTTTTGTCGATAAAATTATCATAGTCTAGTACGATACACTTGCCAGGTAAATAAAGAAAAACTTGCTGTGTGACGTAGAATCCTTCAAAGTATTCTTAATGCTCTAAGTAGTTTTGATAGATGATTTTCTAATATTTTATGTATTTCCTAATACATTTTCTAAAATATTTAAACCAGTAAACATGTCGTTTTATTATTAGTAAATGTGTGTGCGCCAACGATATTATAATTATAATAATTGAACTTGATATTTTCATTGTGTCACAGCATTTTCTTCTACAAATTATAAAAATTAGATGAATGAATAAAAAGAACAGTAACCTTTCTAATAAATAATAAGAAAAACTTTGCTATCTATACCCATGAATTAAAGAAACTATAAGTAATATAACATATTCCTACTTTTTATACTATCTTTTTAAGAAATTTTTTCTGATTGAGTCAACATAATTTATATGGTGTTTGTTATAAACAAGCAACATGTTTATTTAAAATGTTTAGAAAAGTTGTATTGTATGCGATTCGTAAAAAATCAGAATATGTTAACATAATTACAAAAAAAGCACGTTATTTATTCTCTAATGTGGCTATTTTACTATTTTAAAATACATTATTTTTAGCACCAGAGTAAAAGTATCGCTAATAAAAATATATCAAGAGAAAAGTTTTTCGTAGTTTTAATTATAATTACAATATGAATTCCTTTATATTTTTATATAATATATATATATTATAATTTAACTATAATTTATAGTTATTTTCAATACTAGCTATATATTGATAACATTATATGTGTATTTGTGTGTGTTGATAAAAATATAAATAGTCATTATTACTAACATTATAGCTATATAATAGCCGTCATTATGATAACATGTAATTATAGTCGTAAATAGCAAAAATTTACCTCTCAAAATACATCGTGTAAACTACGCTTTTTAGCTGATAGCGTTTCAGTTTTTTTTCTCTACAGTAAAACTATATAACATTTTGCCAGGTCTTTTTAACAAGATAATATTACGCCAAAATTCCAGTATGAATAGCTGGCAACCCCGGATTGCAGAGACTATAAAAACGAGATGTAGAACGGCGAACGAATGACGCGCAGCGGCGCGGCGGTATGAAAATCGTGGCAAAACCAGCTCTGCCTTCGGTCGAGCGAACGAACCTCTTCGCCGACCGAACGAACGACCTAATCGAATGAGTCAGTGTGAATTCCGGCCGACTAACTTCTTGGCACTGTGCACAAGGTGCAGCGAAAAAGCGGATCGAAGCTCGACAGGCGGCTAAGCCAGGAATTTCAGCAGCGTTTGATCGCGAAAAATGCGAAGAAGCGCCCTTCCCACCAAGGCGAACTTTGAGCGTGTTCATATCATTAACGTACTAAACAGAGAAATACGAATCAAAGAGCAATAATATGGTTTCTAAATATTTGTAACCAAAACTTAACATAATGTCTTTAACATTAGATTAAATTTCTCTACATTAGAAGTACCACAAGCAGAAAACGTTTCTTATTTTCTTTTGCTAAAAAAATACCAAGCAAATGAATTATGGAAATAAAGGACGTATGAAAAACCAAATAATCATCAATATAGAGGATATAATTAGCGTTAAAGTAATTAATACGCAACAATCTTTCAGAAGTAATTGATACACACACATAATAATATTTGAAAAAATATTCAAATTCTTATTTTCATTAAGGCAAATCGAAAATCGCAATTTGACTTCTTATATTAAAATTTTATTAAGCATTTTCTATACCATTGTCTATTTGATGAAACACATTGCTCTTACGACAAAACTTTCACAAATCAGATACGGATCGGTTTTTTGGGGAAAATAAATCTATGAATGTGTATACGAGAAGGGGCGATCCGATAGAAAGACGAATGGGACTTAAGCGAAGAGTAGCCTCGCTGCCGGATAATGGTCAGAGGCTCTCATTCTCGGCTTTTGGCATTCAGTCGCGCGTATAGATGCACACGCACGTACGCATACGTGAGTACGCATACGTGTACGTGCTCACATACGTACATTTCATCGGTAACTTGCTATCTCGTCCTAACTCATTATCTCACGTTAGATCGCCTCGTCGCTCTGTCTCTCAGACCCCTCTCACCTCCTCATCCTTCGACACCCATTCTTACTCGGCACAGAATGAGCCACGAAGAGGTTCTCATTCACTCGAGGATCGAACGAGGTTTCTCATGAGCGTTCGTGCGCGACGAATTCTCTCCAACCTAAATATTTCTTATCATGAACTGTAAGACAAATTGAAAAGACAAAATAAAGATAAATCTACTCTTGGCCTAATTTCTAATCTTGTTTCTTTTTGTTTTCAACTTTTCTATATTCAACCAAAGAATTTATATATAAATAACTGAATATGTATAAGTTTCTTAAAAGAATATTTCATATTCCCTCCGTTACATTAATCTTTAATGTAGATAAGTGGTTATATCATCCCTCACGCATGTTAGTCATCTAAAAAACCTTGTTCAAGGAAAATAAAAAGTATTACCCAGAGTATAGTTTTAAAGTTATTATATCACATTCCTCTGTTCACAGACATTAAATATATCTCATATGGAGTATAACTCTTTATGTAAATTTAATCTGTAAATTTAATCTGTATTCTCTAAAATATTTTAAGTGAATTCTAATTTTATATAAAGAGTAATAATAGTGAATGTTGAAAGAGTGGCTCTCGATTGTTAATTTTTAAAAATAAGATTTTTTTAAACTCCATTCTAAAGAGATTTTAAAGATTACTATTAAAAAATATATAATTATAAAAATAAAAATTGTTTTGAGCATCTCACCTATCTATTTAAAAATTAAGGATTTTAATTAATATCTATATATAGTATGCTGATTTTGTTAAAGCAGTAAAAACCAATTATTCGACAAAATCAGAATTTATATTAAAGTCATACACACTGGAAATATGTGTGTTCCCCTTTATTTAGTCATGATAAAAAAGAATCAAACATTAAATATGTCTGGATAAATTACATTTCCACACATCGTATCTTTCGTGATAATTTCACAAAATGACAGTAACGAGCTATTAACTACAAATATCTAGTCAACGAACGCATGCAAGCGCGAACAATCATCGGAATTATCAATAGTTATGAGGTCGTAACCCGCTTTATGTTCGTTACGACACTTCAATTAGAAAAGTCGAAAGCGCAGCGCGAGTTGAACCGCCGATTGAGAACCCCCGAAGCTCCTCTCTGACCCCTCCGTCTCCCAACTGGTGGCGACCGCGGACCGATATAATTAGCGTGTTTAACTCTGATTTATAATGACGCTGGAAACGCCTACTGTCCATGAGCCGTATCAAGCATAGAATCCATCCGCGTGTATACGGGGTGTCTCAAGCACTGCGCGCTCTATTATTGTTTGCAAGATGATGCGGAGTCGTCGTCAGCAGAAAGACAAACTTCTGATTAAAAGGTACAACAATCAGATCAGAAGCTTATCGTATGTTTTAGAATAACTGCAAAACAGGTCGTGAAAGAAAAGAAAAAACAATGATATCTAATTGCGTTTCGCTGAAGAAAGTGATACGAAATAATAACTCGAAAGGAACGTACCTAAAAGGAAATAATATATAGGACAGCAGCGAGATATCTTATGTAGAATGTTATTCGACTAATTCATAATTATCGCTTCCAATTACGGGGATAAGCGAACGTGTACATACGCGAGTCTTAACACACGTATGTATGCACACCTGTTTGTTCACACGCCTCGTATCGCTCTTCTCTCGAAAGTCTCGCGCAAATAGTTACCTAACTAATCGCTACTCGGAGGTTCACCCGTTACAGTACTGCATGACACTGTGTGTCAGATGGACACAATTATGCTCGTGAGCCATTTCGCTAATTTTAGCGTAAAATAATCGTTGCATCGATTTCTCACTACGTATATCATTAGTTACAGATATCGAAGCTCTGAGATCTTCGGCTTACACATTGCATTACATTGATATGTGTGAGAGTGTATTTGATATAAAAAATTCAATTGCAAGAAGAGCTTTTATTTAATGTACTTTACTATTATAAAAAAAAAAAAGGTGAAAATCGTTTTTAATATTTCAGTTGCTATCGTTTGAATACAATAATTAAATAATAATTTAATTGATCTAATCTGGATTTTTTATAATGCTACACAAATACATTTCGAACGAGAAAATAAAATAATCAATCCTTAATAAGGTGTATTTATCATTTATAGGCAACAGTATATTATACAGGCGAGTCGTATTTCAAGTGATATTCCCGCGATTGAACTCCAGCGTGTCGTGTTTTCTTACTTTCCACAACACGGCAATCATTACGAAGCGAAAGTGGCCATAGAAGTTTCCACAAAGTACAGTTAGGCTATACTAAGAAGTAATCCTATGCTTGAAAAGATTGAAATATAATCTATCTGTGACGCATTTAAAAATTGAAGGGGTACAATATTCGAATGTCTCGAGATATCAACGTCCTCTTTGAAACGCTATAAATTATTCTTTACAGTTATAACCTCTTCTTTTAAGAAATATACAATAGTTCGATATGCATTTAACGCAATCAATATTCAATATTAAATATATATATCTAAATTTATGTACCAATATATATATGTATAATATAAAATAATAAAATTATATTTTTAATTCAGATTTAATTAAGTTTTGTTAAAAGAGCTACTTAAATGTTTAAATTAAAAAATTATTAAACTTCGTCGTTTTCACCGATTGAATCAATTAAAGAATCTCGCTACATAAAATACTAATACAATTCCTTGTACTTATATGTATACCACAGTTTTCAGAATCTCTGAACAAAAAAGAAGTCATTTGAGTCGGGATAAGGTGATGAAGTGGACAACTAATCTCTCGAGATGGATGATAACCGGTTGATTAGCGAACACGCACGATGCGGGCGTGTGATGATTATAGCGTCTATTTTTTTTCTGTCATTCACGAGTCCATGCGGGAGAGCGACGGCCGCGGAAGACACTTCAATGGCTGTGCCTTTCTCTTGTCTCTCCTCTATCTCTCTCTCTCCGTTTCCCTTTCTTTCCGTCTCTCTCGTTCTCACTCAACTGTTCGCTTCAAGCACTTGACTTCTTAATACGACAGTTGAAAGTCTCCCGACTCGTCGGCGATTTACGAGTCGCTCGTAATTTATCGTCTCTCCCACTCCTCCTGGCGCAGCCGAGAGAATGCCTGGCTATTTACCTAATTGTGACCGTAACGCGGAAACAAACTGGACGACTGACAAAGTCGTCGGCGATCTTCCTCTCTCTTTCTCTTTGAACATTATTTCACCCGTTACAAATTGCCAAGCGACATCGGGCAATTAGCGCGGACGAATAAACAAATTGAGTCCGCGTGCTCACGATTACTATACAGGCAAACGCGCGAGCCGTTTTACAAGCCTAATCGTCGCTATTAGCTTTTTGCCTTCCTTATGCTGGGATTAACGGAGTTACGTCGATGATCGTTTAATGGCGCCACGTTCCATCTCATTAAAGCTGCACTGTGTCTTTGTACTTTTAAAGTGTTTAAATGCGCGCGAAATTCCGCGAAGGAAAGTCAAAGGAGCTAATTTCTACACACATTTTTCTCTTTAGAAAAGATTTACAATCTCAGTATATCTATATATATATACATACATATATACGACTATCAGGTTTTAGATCATTCATTATTTTCTAGACCTTCTTTGTAAGTATACAAGTAAAGTCTAGTCTTGACGTGCGCGCAATTATATCTTAATTATATTATATTAACGAAATTAATGGTTATATCACCGTGTTATAAAAAGAAGAATGTATTATTAATTCAAGAGTCATTATCATTATTATTCACAACAGTTACGTGCGAAAGTACACGCTAATAATCTATTGGTAATTCCGCTTGGGACACAAGCCGCTACCGCGCCTGCTGGCTGGTAGAGGTAGATATATGAAAGGAGATTGAGAAATGATTGATGGAACGACTCGATCAGGCTTCCATAATCATTCGATACGAGTACTATAATGGATAAGCCGAGCCGTAATACGCAGTCGAGATATTAACGAAGAATCTAAATGCTCTCGTAGAAGCGTGATTCTTCTCTACCCGAGACGGTATCGAGTAAGAGAGAGATAGCAGCCATTAACAGATAGAAAGCCTATTCTAGCCTAATTGTCCGTAACTACTATCCAAAGGATGCACGAAACGATAATAGTATATAAGATAATTGATTTCAGTCATCCAAACTTGAAGGCTCTATCTCTACATAACATCTAAATCAACACAGATATCTACATGTAAATACAGCTTTGGTCTACTAAGTTACTGAGTTTCCAAACATGACAATCTAGATTGATCAACAACGGTCAATTTAAAGTGTACCTAAAATATATTATACAGACAGCTATCTCTTGTCGCCTCTTTAATGCATTTTGAATCTTTTTTTTCTCATTTATTTTATTTTATACATCTAATTCTTAAATGTCACACTGTGAAATAACATACTGCGGTATCACGTATCCACTCAATTTAATTGCTTACAACTTTGATAAAAACATATTGTAAAAAACTTGTTTTTAAATTGAAATGCTAGACATTAAAGATACCTAATAGTACCAAGAAAAAAAAATATATATATATATAATATATCTTTATTAATAAAAAGTTATAAACAGTAAAAGAAGCGTAAAAAAGCCGAGTATGTCATAAAGGCGTTCAAAGATATATTACTATCAAGATACGTATTTTTTCAACAAAATAAAAAATTATAGATTTTTCCACATGATACCATATATGTGAAACGTCTGTGAAGCTGGCCCCTCATTGTCAAAATTTTGAAAAAATAAGCAGAGTTCTGGTTGCCCCCCGAAGAGTTCTAGAGTTCTCTATCAAATTTAGGAAGAGTTCTATTGATTAAAGCAGCGAAAACCCTATTTGAAATTACGGGAGGGCCAACTTCACGATTCTGCAACTTTGAAGAGCTATAACTTCTAAACCGTTCATTTTAGCACGTTGGTCTATACAGGACAATCGATAGAACTCTTTGGGAGGCTATCAGAACTCTGAAGAAAACACCGAATTTCCAAAATTTTTTTCCAAAAAAATTTTTTCAGAAAAAAAATTTTTTTTTAAAGAAATTCGGCAATCTAATACGAATTCTAGTAGCCCCCCGAAGAGTTCTAATGATTATCCTTAACAATCGATGCTCTAAAATCAATATTTAAAAAGATATAGTACTTTCAAGTTACAGATTATTAATATTTTTCTAAGTCCACAGACGAAAAATTCTTTTCTGGGAAATCCTGTGTTTTCTTGAGAGTTCTGGTAGCCCCCCAAAGAGTTCTAACGATTATCCATACAGTAAAAAATATTTTTTTCGTGTTAGAAACGGTTCATCACTTCTTTTGTCACAATTTTGTGTTGAATTTTTAATTAATAATTTATCCAAGTGTTAATTTAACATAATGCAATTACATTATTTAAATATTTTGTGTTAAATCGATATTCAATACTTTTTAATGTTAAAATAGCACAATTTATGAATAAGTAAACAAATAACATAAAAATGTTTTGAAAACATAAATTTTAAGATAAATGTGAATAAAATGTGTTAATTTCACGTATGATAAATGCTAATTTTATTGAAGAAATAATTGCTTATAAATTGTGTTAACGTTTTTTATGTTTTAATTTTTTACATAATATTTGTATTACTTTCTAACATATTCATTTCTGTTAAATTTGAGTAAACCGTTTGGAATATGTAAAATGTGTTAAATATAATACAAATGTTCCAGCAGGTCATTTTATGTGTAGAGAATAAAAATTTTCAATTCCAAATTTTTGCACAGTCTGTACTAATCCTATTTATATTCTTAAAAGAGTTAAGTACTGTACTTTATAGTAAATAATAGTTTCAATCAAATACGAAGTAATTTAATAATAAAAAACCTTTCTCTTTCCGGGCGAATCAATCGTTAAATTCCATAATCGTGTCGATATTCTTCTAGCATGTTGCTCGTTCATGTAAACTCGTAATGACGGCAGCACGAACAATTTTCGCATCGCGATGTTATCAGCGTAGATATCGCGAGCGGCGCATGATAAACTTACGCGACGTATAAACGCATTGACGACGTTAGGATTCGCGGTAGCTGGACTGAACGGCTGTCGATTTCATGGCAAAAGCTAAGCTGATATCTGCGATCGACTTTGTGAAACACTTTATGCGACGACCGAGAAATTCGATAAGCCCTCCCGTACCTCTTACCGCGTCCGCCATAGTGAATAAAACTGATGCTGATTCGCATTTTTTCGGGAATATTAGCCTTTATCCACAGATATATCACGCTCAATTGACGTAAACAGTCTCGTATAACGTGAACATATTGTGCATCGAGCGTAAGCGTGCAAGTGGAAGATAATATATTCGCTGATATACATAGTACATAAACATTCACTCTAATACTGCCGTCACTTTTAATACAAGAATGTTTCACACGTTTAACAAAGAACTAATTATAAATAAAGTTCCACAAAGTTGTTCTTTGAATAAAAACTTGGCTTTAAAAACGAGAGAAGGGCAGGACGTTATAATTATCGAGTATTATTTACTTACAAAATGTTATGTAGAAATCACATGGACGTAACTTCGTTCATTCCCCCGATAAAAACTGCAATTTAACTCTCTCGTTAAATGTATACGGTCAACGATCGAACCCCTCTACCGTGTGCCCGCGTTAACGATTTAATTAATAATAAAATACTGTATAAATATTTGTCCTCATTATGGCGGAACTCAATGGGCTCAAAGAGCGCGCTGTCGCTTTCAGCTGCGTCCTCATTAAATTTTGCGCGTTAAAAAGCGCATCATTAGCATTGGAACTCCCGTTTCAATGTAAGCAAAGAGACCGCAGCACGAAAAATACATTTTAATTAGTGTATTACCGTTCATATTAACCAATATTAGAGATTCAGTTAAAAATAAGTACGTGGTATTTATTATATTTGTCTATAGAGAGAATTGAGAAAATATCTTTTAATATACATTCGTTATTTCATTACTAGCACAATTTTCAGAATTAACAGCGCGCTGCCGATTAAATCAGTGCATCACTTTATGTGCAAAGTTAAATTGCGACTAATAAAAGAACGAAAGGGATGGTTTAATTAAGACTGATCGATAAATCGTGGCGTGGTCTACAAATATAAACATCATGCATAAGTTAAAACGTATTGCGCAACTCGATATCTCTCACACAACGTGTTCAGGAGAAATAATAACGGTCGACGCGGCGCGATACGATCTCGCACTTTCGACAAAGCATGATCGATCATCGACTTTTTAAGTCTCGCCAATAAATATTGCGGCGTGCATTATCGCGTCGAGCAAGCGTTATCGTTCCTAACTATTGTAGATACATGCACGAATGTCGGCCTGAATGCGGCGGATCAAAATTGATCGCGTTAAATTACAGAGAGTATGATTAACTAGCGTTATCTCTCCAGTAAACCAAATTCGCTGTCAACCCCGCACTGGCTTTCCTACAGAGTGAAAAAATAACTCATAAACAAATTTCGAATAAAAATAAATATATTATTACACATATATAGAAAAACATTATTTTCTATTGCTAAGAAAAGTAATTACTCAATTTAATTTCTTTTTTTAATAATTTTTTGATTGTCTTTAACAAAGAATATTTTCTTAAATAATCTTAAAAATGTTTAATTATCTATAAACGCGCATTTATTACACATTGTAGAAAATACATCACATATTATGTAAAAGAATTTATTTTCTTTTAAGGAAATTATAAATTCATTATCAAAGAAGCGACTTTATATAATAAACAAATCAAATTTTAATTTAATCATCTTGAATAAAGTATTAAATTTATTAAGAATTAAAATATATTGTGTATATAATTCAATTTACTCTATCTTCCTTTTAAATAACAATTATCTTTAACAAAAAATATTTTCTTCATAATAATCTTAAAATGTGCTCTTAATATAAATTTTAGAAAAACTCATTATTTTGTAATTAAAACAAGAATTTATTTCTTTTTAAATTATAAATTAATCGAAGAACCGACTTTAAATAATAAACAATCAAATTTATTTTAATTTAAAATCTTGAGTGAAATATTAAACTTTATGATTGTGAAATAAATTTTATGCTCATGGTGAAATATTATGACAAATTTGCGGATATACGAACACTTGAAACAAGTGATTATTATTATTGCGTACATTGTATATTTTTCTAGTCTCATTTAATCGCAAATTTATTTCTTCTGCAAACAACAACGATCTTCATTAAGATTCTCGCACCTCCAATTTGATCCATTTGATAGATATAGAATCATTAAATTTTATAAATATTGTATAAAGAAAGAACAACATAAATTGAATCTTCTCCGGATGTAAGTTCATATTGGAAACAAGACACGGAGACCGGAAAGGTGATACGTGCTGCAAGCGTTATCTGGATTGATTATGTCTGCACGAAGCACACACGCAAAAACATAGTTTACATAGTTTATCTCGGTGGATGTATAAAGCCGTTACACGTGGATGCCCAACACTGATACGCATCCGTGTACATATGCATGTCGCAACCAAATGTGTCACCACGTTTTCATTTCAGCGAGGCTACGAGTTTTTGCGCGCCACGCCGTGATTGACAGTCGGGGTTGTGCTGCTCTATGCATTCAGTGCACCGCAATTACGTGTGTAATATGCACGACGGGAAATAAATTATGTGCATATCTCGTCTTTAATGGATTTACTGGTAGCTACCGTGTATCACACAAAGTAAACTTTCGTCTATTAAGAGAGCGTTACTACGACGACTAAATATTAAAATGGTGAAAAAAAGAGTATAATTTTCAAACATGACTTTTCCTAACAGAGAGAAAAAAGATAAAAATAGCACAACTTTCTAACATAATTTTTCTTAATTGTAAAAAACAGATTTACATTCGATCAAAATATTTACAACGTCTCGTAGAACGTATTTATCAACGCGGATCTGCTATTTATCGTTGAACGGTCGGTCGTTCTGCGAAATTCATGAAACATCGATCATCGATTCCCGCAAGCCCGCTAATTCGCTTAAATCGCGATAATACAATAACAAAGATTGATACGACGAGATTACGCAACCATTTCGCTTCGGATAATTTAATCAGACGACCCGCCTCCATTCGCATGGATTAAATCGATTTGACGAAAAATTTATCGTCGCCGAAACGGCTCGGGGTACGACCGACAACCTCCCCTTGTTCAGTCCCAATTCCGGTAGTTTGACACTAATTGGCGCAGGTACGACCTACCACCATCCGACTATATCCATTACGGTGGGCATAGATATATGTGGACATTTACCGTTAGCTGGTAATACGCGCGGAGGATTCGACAGAATAGCTATTTCGAAAGGGGCGAACGGAGAGGGTCGAGGACGGTATCCCACTATTATCTCCTTTACTCGTAGGGAGAATCCCACACCCTTTACCGCTCTAACGCCACTCTCCAACTCTCATTCGATTCTCCCTCAGAAATTGCCCCAGGAATTTCGTAGCTTGCTTCGGTAGAACTGGAACCGCGAACTCGGTTCCCCAACTTAGTCCCCGCGATCAAACCACTTCCGATCGGCTGCATATATTAAGTCTGGTTTCACGAATTGTTTGAAGATTAGCTTTCTCCACTCGCGCGGAAGAAATGCTTATTCCCATACGGGTGTATTTGGTATACGTAGCGAAAGGATCAGAGTTTGTCGAATAAATGTTTACTTCAACATTAGTCTAACAAGATCTTATATAAACGACAGAGTCTACGTAAATTGCTCGAATTAAGCTTATAACTAATCTCCTTGTTAATAACTCTATATTTGCCTAACATAAACTCAAACAGAGCTTTACCTCTTGTAAAAGCAGAATTGCGGAATTGTATCACTTGGTCGGAATTTACCATCTCATGCAATCGTAATTAGGAAAAAAAAACAGTGACGCAACAATCGGAATAAATGTCGGTCTACCTATTTTTGTAAGCGGCGCTAAATATTTCTTCATACAAATAATTCTGTCAATATAAAGTCTATTTCTTCAAAAAAAAAAAAAAAAAATCTTACGTAAAGAACTTGTCGCAAAATTACAACAGATAAAATTAAATTGGTGTACTTATTATTGCAGTTACAAAAGAAACAATCTATAAATCCGCATAGATTACGCGTAAAAGTACGATTTACATGCGAAACGCGTGTTTAATGTGTACTGGCGATACGCGAGGAAGACCGAAACTGCGACGGAATAGCTATTTCGATGGATGAACGAGCATGTGTGCTTATAAGGATGTTACGGCCTGCTATTCGCAGCGAAACAGGCCGTTTCTGCAGTCATGCGCGTACCGTACGGCAACATTTGTGAAAGTAAATCCGTACCCACTCGTATTTCGTCTAGGAGAAAAATGATCTTTTATGAAGACCGTTTCCTGTATTTACCGCGCGATTCAATTTGCTCGCACTATGACTTATGATTTCCGGCAATCTATCAAACGTGTTCTAGAGATGTCCGCTGACAGATCCAAGTATGACACACCGAGCGAGCGACAAAAATCTTTTGATACTTTCATACACTTCACGCTTTTTTAGTACCTATATAGATAGACACGTTTATATGTTGTTCAATCATTCAGTAATATTATACTGTATGTTATTTTCTGTTTATGATTTTTATAATCAAGTTTATAACTGTAAACACGTTTTATTACTTGGACTTTTAATTTAAAAACTATTTTTATATTGTGGCTCCTAATGTCCGTTTTTACCAATATAGATTATAACTTTAATCCCGGTTCAACTTTTCATCTTTTTCGAATTTTTAGAACTGAAAAAAGATAAAGAGAGTAAGTTGAACCGAGATTAAAGCTAATCTAAATTGGTTGTGTCAGAAACTGATATAAGAATTCTGCAGTTTACAAATATGGCTATCTAGACAATTATCATAAAACGCATTTAAAACAAATTAAAAAATATAAAATCAGTAGTTTCATAAACTATTTTTGCGAAACTTAAGAATTTTCCAGTTTATATATAAACAAGGTCATTGAAGTAATTCTCGTAAGAACATTTCAAAACAAATTTAAAAATAAAAAATTGATAAGATATAAAAAATCATTTTCTGTATAATAATTTATCGAATACATATAAATTACTCGAATAGTAGATATCTAATATATGTACGCTTATTATCTTCACGCTGAAATAAATAGCAATCGTGCAATTACTACGCAATAAATAATTTTATTGCATATACAATTTTTATAATCCAATGTCTATAATTCAAGTGGAAAAAGGAAAAAGATTGCATTATACAAAAATACATAATAACGGGCGATACAAAATATAATTATCTTAATTGTTAGTACCTGTTATTCTGAAAATTCAATTCTGTTTGCATTTTAAGTAATTGTATAAAACGGGTTATTGCGCTTATACGCGAAATTCGCGGCGGTCATAACATTTAAAGGGTTAATTGCGATCGCAAGGGAAAGGTTATAATAGTGTATGTGCTTTAGTAGTTTTCTCTTCATACTCTGTCGGACATGGTGGGCGTAGGCACTCTTGGCTATCAGAACTCAGGAGTTCACGTAAATACCCGTATTAGATGCCGATAGATAATAACGTGTAATATAACGATATCTCCCGATCATTACGTAGCGAACGTAAGAAATTGGTGCAGTCGATCTCCGGGAAATTTCTTTCGGTTGCACAAAAGCCTGGCATCTGTTCGTTTAAAAAGACATTATTCTCCGTTGACGAGCATGAGACCATCGATTATCGTTCTTCTATCTCTTCCGTTACAAGTTTCTGTTACGATGGTTTCTGTATTACGAACAACGTTGTATTTTTATCTCTTTACAAGTTTAAGTCAGATAAAGAAGATACGCGTAAGAAGATACGAAGCAAATATCATTTCTCCGGCACAAACAATAAGAGTGTGAACGTGATTTAAAAAAATGTTAACATTGTAATTTCTTCTCTTCCATCTCGTCAGAAGAAATGTTGATAACAAGATAAAAATATTTTTGACAAAGAATGTCATCAAATAATGACGTTTTGATTAAAACAACAAAATTTTTTAATTAAAAAATTAAAATGTTTTGTAAATCATATATCGAAAAAATAAATAGTTATACATATCAAATATATTTCTATTAATATATTTAAGAGTAAAAGATGTCAACAATAAATATATATAGTTGTCCCTGATTCTAATTTATGATAGTAGATTATACAGAGTAATAATACTGGATATGTAAATCTTTACTATAAGTGTTTCATCTGGGAAAATGTTAAATTACGTGTGCATACAGATTACATCGAGATAGAATGCTTATGATATTCTCACTAAAATTGAAAACGATTTTATTACTTGAGCAATCGTATCTATATATCCAGATATTTCAATACTGTGTCTGTAACGATACGGAAATCAAAGTGTTCCGGTAGGATGTCCTCGCTCGATACTGAGCGAGACGGAAAAATAAACGGAGGCGAAAATCAATGCGAACGAGCGCGATATAACCGCGAGCGCTTTTCCTAGGAAGCCGACAGTAACGCGATAAATATCCAACGCAGTAAAACGGGGCGTTAATGCACGCTCGGCCGATTTGTTTAATCCGGTCGATATTTCGCACGAGGTCCTGTAAGCCATGATCCCAATGCGATTTGGCAATCCCGTCACCGGAAATGGGCTCGTAAAAGTGTGTAACGCGATAAACCGACCGTGACAGGTTCGCCACTATAAACACTAACTGTGCCACACAATATTTCAAAAGTATATCTCGGTATACCCTCATTTAGATACTTGCGCATTGTCATTTTTTTCTAAAAACAATTAGTCTGACAATCAGGAAAAAGAATCTTTCAAGATATAATACTTACTGAAATCTTATAAAGAAAGTCTCTGAGAATTCCTACATTTTCCAAGTATTTTTGTTCACAATTTCAGATAAGATTAAAGAACTTTTTAACTTTTTTTTAAACTATATATGTATTGAAAATTAATAGAAAACAGAAACTTCGTAGAACTACATATCTATCATTTCTGTTTTTTTTTTTGTCAATTGAAGTCGCAAAAATCTATAGGATATTATAGAGGGAAGGGGGAAGCTCACTACAAAATAGTATCAGTGCGGTAGACAACTGTGATGAGAATTGTTTTTTTATTGCCACACTAATTTTTTTATAAAAACTTGCAATGCACAAGAAAATGCACATGAATATACGCGGTGCGTTCCATACTTGATAACTGATTGTTAATATTTTGCATTATCAAGAAAAAATGATCAAGGAAACAATGTTTTTCAGGAAGAGAGGCAGGCTTTTAATTTATAAATAAAATTCTAAAAATATTTCCCTGAAACTCAATGAAATTCCATGAATATTCTTGATTTTCATTTCCATTAAACTAAGACCAAATCAGCAAAATCAAACCGGATCTGTTAGAATATTTAGTATTTTTTAAATAGGTGCTGATTTGTATCATTAAGGATAATTGTAAAAAAGAAATTCCTTAAAGATGTCAGGTTTTCCCGGTTTTTCCAGATAGTACATCTCTGATCTGATCTTTGCTAAAAAATCGCGTTAATATCAATTATACGTATTCCTGTTTTTCTTTTGAAAAATCCATTTCCTTTCGCGGTGTTTCCCCTTTTTTTTTTAATACATTGCGGAGAACGATACGTATGAATCCTGGTGCAAGAGGAAACGCAAATCACTATGCCACCTAATAACGAGCTTTCCATGTGGGCTGTCATTAGAGACAACGGTAATTTGTTATACAATGTGGTCGGCAGCGCGACGCGCGTGACAATGCTTTTATTACTTTTCGTCGACGGCACGTCAGCCATTTGTCTGACGCTTTTTCGTTTACCGTTATTATTACGGTTTACGTCATTGCACCCTATACTGGATATTAAATTGGCGTCCCACTCTGGCAAGATAAATGTAATGACAGGATTTCATGCGAGTTAAAACGATCTTGACCGGCATTTGCACAATTTCTCCGAGTTCTCGATTAATGTTTTCTAAAAATGCTATAATACTATGTTATTCAATACCGAGTTCAATGTAGAATCGGAACGGAGACAGTGCTGTACACGCGGCGAGAAAATATGGAATTGACAATAGATGCCACGCATTTTCTGAGTGGACTTATCGCGCTTCAAGTAATAACGTTACCTTTTATCGCTCGCACCGACAGTGGCCGCTCGTTTGTGGACACGCGGAAAAATCGTTAAAAGGTCGTTAAGTTACGAATTACAGTTTTGTTCGAACTGGCTGGCCATTGAAAATCGCGTTTTACTTCGACGCGATGAAATAGAACCTTTTAACTCCGGAATGTAGTAAACCCGATCAGTAGCGACGCAAAAAAAAAGATACAAGAATATAATTCGTGCACGAAGTTTACTACTTTTTTCCCCTTTCAAAGACAGTGAGATTTAACGTACTTGAGCAATAAGCTATAAAAAGCGCTGTAGAAATTTCTAGCCATTATTAAACACGGTATACGAGCATATTATTTCAATGAGACATTAAATGGTAAAGTCAAACAATGTCGAGAGAAATCTCCTTAAATGTTATCAATTGATATATAATAATAATAATCAACCTTCTCGTAACGTATGATTACGTGCAACCATTACATTTACGTATGTTAAGAATTTGCAATAAACTCGTGCACCGCGGGCCTCGCGTTTCCCGGAGTATATAATAACAAAGTAAAATGTACGCCACACTCCGGGAACCGCTGAAATATAAATGTATGTTGCGAGCACATGCACGGCCATTTTTAAAAGCGCCTCAAATGCAGATTTCGATGCACGACAAACCGCGGTGCATGCTACGCATGCATGTCTCGCCTACTGAATGCTTTATTTTCGAATCGAGACGTGAACGACGGCGTGCGCGTACACGTACGCACGCACGCACGCAAGCACACACGCATGCATACACGCACGCACGTTAGCGTGACACTTGCAATCTCGACCGCTCGCGGAAATACGTACCGGCCCCGAGTTAATCTGCCGAGAGCGTGGGCGATACTCGCGGAAAAGTGTCGATTTGTGATTTGCAGCATTACACTGCTAAACCGGCTTCAGCGTTGTTCAAATATTCAACTTTATACACTTATGCGGGGGAATTATAATACATGAATTGTCGATTCGACTGAAACACCGAGGAGAAAATGAGAGAGAAAAAGAGAAAATTAGATTAATATATTCTATCGATTTTCATGTATTTACATTAGTTTGTAATATATGTACTTCTGATTTATACATGCAGTTCGTAATTGACAAAGTAACATTAGAGATTAATAAAGTCGTACTGTTAAATATAAAAAGAGCAATAATAACTGAATACCCCAAGTTAAATATTTTGTTATTTTTAACTTCTGTTTATCTAAATGTAAATTAATTAATCCATTTCTGTGGTTAGTTAGTAAAGTAAATGTCCATATTAGCGTATACCATATATGTACATTTAGCGAATAATAAACCAAGTTTGAGTCAAATGGAATACGGTTTTTCTTGAGTTGAATTATTTAACTCCATTACTTTAATGATTTTAATCAAATTAACGACATAAGGTAGAAGCAATGGCGACCTATAGAAATGGTAAAAATAATTCAAATTGAATGTAATTTGACATTATAAATTTAACAGTACGACATTGCACATTTTGAAGCGTTTCTTTTCATCCCTTTGTCTATTTTGAGAGGCTATTTAGTGATTAAAATACCTTACGTCATATAAATTTCTGCTTTTTTCAAGTTTTGAAAAGGTGCAGAATATCGCAACAAAATGTTGAAAGCTTTCTATTACGGTACGCGGTACTTAAATCCCTCAAAAGTGCCGCCACGTTTCTAATGCACCCCTTTTCTCCCCCTATAAATAACTCAGGGCCGACGAAATGCGTTTTCGGTTAGCTTTTACGTCATCATAAACCGAACGGGAAGTAGCTCTGAGGAAACTCCGTAGCTACACCAAAGCCCCGCTGGCGCTTTTCAGACTCGACATAAGAAAACGCATAAGCCACGAAAGAGAGACATGACGATTTGTCCTCCGCTCCGGAGAAAGCTCAGAAGTAGCAACCTGAATATTACAGACGGCTACTTTATCTTCGCATCAGAAGACGGTGGGGGCTTTTACAAGCGCGTCAACGCAAGTACCGATATTACGAGCGCTTTCACGAGGCAAGGCAAAAAGAAAAAAAAGAGGAAAGAATAGTCGACGCTACCGCAAAAGAAAATTCCGTCAGCGTCGACGTCTTATTTACACCCGTTTGAATCATCGAAATTCATTCCACCCCGCTTCCGATTTTATTCTCTGTGAAGAAACGCGAGAATTGTGTATCACGAGAGAAACGTAGATACATATATATATATATTAAGTACATAAAGCAAAAGCACGTTATATGCATAAAATTCTCTTTCAAAAAACGATGTTATAAAAGCTGAAAGAGTGAAAAGCAGTCTAAAATACACTTCTGCCTGTGGTTAGCGTAGACATCGTACGTTCCCACGATCAGCGTTACCGTAAAAAAAAAAAGAAAGGTAAACGATGCAACAGAGGCAATTTTCGCGTTCGACTTCCGTCGGTCTAGTTCCGTTTGTTATAACTTACACCGTTCGATTACTGACGATAGCCGCAATTCCACGTAAAGTTTTTGCGCCGATAAACGTTCACATCTGTTAATCAACGTACCGGAGAATCAAACATGTATAGCGTAAAAAACGCTATATATATATATATATATATGTGTGTGTGTGTATAGAGTTTCTTAATTTAATAACGTTTTATACTACAAGTTTAAATAAGTGTTATTTAAATAAGTATAATTTTAGATAATTTTTTAAGGAAATCTTGTAGCTCGCTAATAATGCACTTGTGAGACTTAAAAGTCATTAATGTCATTATATGCAATTGCTATTCGACACGGTGATTCACGATCTCTAAAAAAAACATTTAATTCGATGGAAAAAAAAATCCTGTAGATAATAAATGGTACAAGAAATTATGCAAATTACAAATTACTTTGATTCATTTTAATGGAAAATAACATTGCAATAAATATACCTGGAAACATTTGATAAAAAAAAAAAAAGATACAAAGCTCGATACGTTGATGCATTTAAGAATATTCGCAGTCGCGTGTAAAAGGAAAAATCGCAGATTGGCCTTTCGAAATAAAAAAAAAAAAAAGGAAAAAGAGAAAGAAAGAAAAAAGAGAAGATCGCGCATCACTGACGCGGCTCGTCGAACGAGCAGCACGCGTTACAAGCGTCTGCTTTTTAAAGCTCCTCCATCGTTGTAGCGTCATTATATGCTCCGATAAGTCCGGTAATGTCCTTTAATAAGTAGCTCGGCCAGCGAGATGCTGGAAAAGAGCAATTTGTATTTGACGGCTCGACATCGTGTAAACTGCGTTTATTAACAAAGTCAAAATTTTTATTCGCCCTCTATAAATTTGTAAAATAATAATCGGTTTAAATATTACAAGTGAATATCATGAGAACTCTCAGTTGCAAATTGTGTTAATAATGAGTGCGATCGATTGTGTGAGATAATAGCAGCGGAATATTTTATATTAATAGTAATATTAATATCGTTTCATCTCTCACACAGCGATAATTATTAAGTATTAATTGTTTTTATAGAATTCATGAAAGCAGTTAATTTTATTAAAATTATTATAGAAATATATTGAATCGGATATTTAAATACCCACAAGTCACATCGTACAAAGAATCTCTCATTCTTCTTATTGCTACTTACATATTTTTAATTCGTCCAGTTAAATCTATGAAGTATATTTTATGAACCTATTATTAATACAGCATATATGTATATAATTTATTGTACACGTATATTTATTAATGCATTATTTCAGCATCAATATGCAGAACGTAGCGTCAGAAATTTTGCATTGAAATATTACGTTGTAACATAATATGAGCTTTGAATTATTCCCGTCATCGCATTCTCCCTGGATTTTAGCCAATCAAATTTACATAATTAATTACCCACCGAGAAAATAGCTAGCAATCTCATTAAAATTCATTTAAATGAATACGTATTATCTAAAATTAGTTGACGCGAAATCGGTATTTTACGTCGGATCTATTAATGTGACATGAAATGCAGACCGCATTACAACTCGGAAATATTAAAAAAACTCAATTTAATTGACAAGACAGTTGCAGTCAATTGAATTTTGCGACAGATCCATTTTAAGAGAGAGAACTAGATATTTATATAAATCGCAGTAAAAGTTGTATATTCCAAATACAATTGAGACAGTATGGAGCAGAAAATATGCAAAGAGACAGTAAAAATATACTCCGTGATGTGAACCATGAGTTGCTAACTGAAAATTTGATTAAAGGCCAAATGTGAGTTGTTAACACTTTTCGACATTATATCATAATTATTTCAATAGTTGAATTATTTTAAGAACATGTAAAGTTACTTCAACTTTAGATCGAATTTCGAAATAAATTTATCAAATCTTGATGTGCTAAAAAATAAAAGAATAGACATTTTCCTTTTAAGTCGCCCAAAAAAGTTTAATAAATTCATATTTGGGTGCAAATAAAAATTTCAGTAAAGCCTGTTTCTAACTAATATAGATTAATTTTAATCTTGATTTAACTTATTTTTATATTTTTCTAGTTCTAAGAAATAGAAAAGAATAGAACAAAATTAACCAAAATTAAAGTTAATCTACATTAGTAGAAAGTTGTCGACTGTTCAACATTATATCATAATTATTTCAATAATTGAATTTTAAGGACATGTAAAGTTACTCTGTTACTCGAATTTTAGTCCGAATTTCGAAAATCAGACTCTGGTATGCTTAAAAAATTTAAGAAATTTAAGAATAGACGTTTCTCTTTCAAGTCGCCAAAAAAAAAAAAAAATAAAAAGAGACAAAAAAAACAAGTCATCTAATTTCGTTATCCCTTTGGAGCTCCCCAGGAAACCTACTAGAAACATAAAAAGAAAACGGATGCCAGGAGTGAGGGAAGAGTAATTCCTACGGGTGGTCGGCATCGTTTATTGCTAGTTGTTAAAGGCTCTTCGGTTTACTAACGACACTAACGGGTGTCACGGCACAACGGAAGAGTCGTCGTCGGTACACAAAAAGTCAAACTAGCAATACCTTGTGCAGGTCGATAAATAATCCCGCGGGAGCACCGCCACCGTTGAGTCTCGATCAGCTTGCACGTACAAACACGCCCGGCGTGGTGCGTGTACATGTGCGTATATATATGTGTGTGTGTGTGTGTTAAGTGCGTGCGTGTATCCTTTGTCCCACGGCGGTGTGGTAATCCGACTTGTGTCCCTCCTGTGCCGGCGTACCGGAGTAGGAGCGAGACGAAGAGGCACGTAGTGAAAGAGAAGGGGAGTCGCACGAAGGCGGCAAAAGCCGAGCGCACTTTATTATTTACGTATCCACATTGGCCGGCGAGAGAAGGAACAGGCACACATTCGCTCACTTCATTCGTGTATAAGGGAAAAAAAAAAGGAAACGGACGGATATACGACGACACTCCTCCGCGCGCGGCACGTATACACACTCACCAATTACACCGCCAGGCTACGTGCGGTCACGCACGTATATACACATATACGTTATATTACACACACACACGTGAGCACTCTCTTGGCTCGGCTGCGTCGGCCGAGGATGCCCGAACGGCTCGCCGAAGGAGCTCGTGAATGCGAGAACAGAAGCACGCGGTGGCCATACGCACACACGCGTAATCCAAGCTCCGATTTAACCGTAATCACGCGAACAGACGTGAGGGGATCGTCGTAAGGCTTGTTGTCTCCTCTCGCTAATCACTTATCGTGTCGCACTGTGAGGATATTTTCGGCGTCGCGTCATTCGGACTGTCTCTCGCACGCCGCGTCATAACAGCTTGAACGTTTGGCGTTCACTGAGTCAATGTCTGCCCCTTCCATTGCACCCGATGCTGCCATCACCGTTACCACCACCATCGCCGTTACACTACCACTATTACAATGCTGCCGGTAACGCTACTACCACAATTGCAGAACGCGTGGTTGGCGTGATAGCCGCATTTGTCAAAATGATTCTTTCCTCAAGGGGAATATCGTTACAATTGCGGTTCATGTGGTATTGAATTCAATATACAATTGCAACATGGAAGATTATATACCTTTTCATGTGCATATACAATATCATATCGAAATAAGAATTATTGTAATCATATAATTGTCGATAACGTATCACATTCCTTTTTAAATTGTCGATATTCCTATCGTATTTCTTTTTACATGTAACTCTTTAGCTTACAAATTTAATGTAATTAGTTTTTAGGTTTAGATTTCAAGGCATTATAACTAAGGTTATTATAACTAACGCTTCGTCTATTGTTTGTGCAACAACCTCGTATGTTGTGTTTCTTCTGTTATATTCACATTTATTTTAACACAATAAAGTTATTATTAATGTATACAGTGAATGCAAAAAGCATTCGTACAGAAGATATCTTTTTTAAAAAATATTTCTAGAAAGTGAACATTAATTAAAATTTGTTAATAAAAAAAATAAAATAGATTGTATATTTAAAAAAATTATGCCCAAAAAGGGAAATTATTAAAACATATTAGCCTAATAATAAAAAAAAATAAAAAATTCATTATTGCAACGCACATAACAAGTATTCATATTGTCAAGAAATATAATTTAGCTTTTAAGGTAATTATTTTCGCAAAGTGTTTTGTTTGTGTTTATGTTAAAACAATGTTATCATGTACCACAAATAAGTAATTAATATTTATTTTCTAAGAATAAGGTCTTTAAAAAATATCTTTCCTACATAAAAATACTTTTTTGTTCATAATTAAAAAAACTAATTCAAATAAAGAAATTATAAACGATCATTCAACGTCAGATAAATTTGCAATATACCCTAAAAAATCCTTAATCGAAAGAAATTAGATACAAATAAATTAAATAAGTTTTAATCCATAATTTGATACAATTAATTCATTGTTATTATTTATAACAAGAATATTAAAAATCAAAAATTCCATTCTTTTATTAAATCGTTCGTGCATCATTATTTTATAATAATAAACCATTTTTTTAAGTTATTATTACGCTTAAATTTTATTTTTATAATTTAATCAATATGATATAAATATAATAATAAAATAAAAAAATTCTTCGAAATTTTTTCGAAAGTCTGAACGGAAAAAGACCGTTTACGTTTCCAAGGCATTACCGGACACGCACGGTCGTTACACACAGGCATCGCACACATGTTCATTCGTATGTTATATGACGCGGTCGGACGATAAACCGCGCGTTTACGGCGCCGTAGTCTATCCATTAGTCTTCGCCGAAAACTGTGAAACTCGCGATGACTCTGTGCCAGGAATTCGGGCGATGAATTTCGCACGATTCCGGCCAGAAATAGCCTCGGGGAGAAACGAAAGGAAAACGCGTGACAGAGAGAGGAGTTCAAAAGGAATCGTTCTGCTGCCGGTGCCTATTCATCGGTGCGACTAATTGCGCGATCTTTTCAGACGCGAAACTGTGTGGCGGTACGCACACACGCTCGCAAATGACTCGCAACCAAAAGACGCGTTCCCCCTCTGGACTAGCTCCTCGATTCGTCAACATTTTTGAAATTCAAATCACACGCAGCCTCGGGAGATAATAGTTTCGCATTCGCGCCACTCATTTACCGCTAAACTCGCTTACCTAACTTCGACTTTTACGAAATCGGAAACTCCAAGAAACTACAGTAGTATTCTGTAGAATTCTCGGTAAATATTAACAATATAATAAATGATCTCTAGATGCGACCATCTCTGTACAACCGACTAATATAAAGACTAAAATTTAAAAAAAACTTATATTTTGTGAGAAATAAGACTCCACAGTCGTATTGTCGAACACATAAATATGGCTTTCAGTCAAATACTTATTCATAGGTTAAAAATATGACGATATTAAAGAAAATTATTGGAAAATATAAAAACAGTATAATGAATGTAATATATCGAATAATAAAAACCATTTTGTACTTGTGATAAAAATACGGTCATTGAAACTTTGTTAAAATTTTGTGTTAAATGTTTAATATTTTACAATTTTTAACCGAGTGTTCATTTATAATAATGAAAATATATGTTATTTCAACAGTTTATACAAAATTAATATTTTTTAGCGTTAAATAACACAAATTATGAGCAAGCGAACGAGTAACATAAAAATAATGTAATTTTAAAACATAAATTTCATAATAAATGAGTAAGTGTTTGTTAATTTAACATATTTGAAATATTAATTTTATATTGAAGAAATATATTTTCACAATGTTTCAAAATTGTATAAAAATGTTACATTTTTTTGTGTTAATTCTTTATGAATGTTTGTATTATTTTCTAAGATATTCATCTTGTATTAAATTAATACAAAAATTTGAATGAACCGTATCGGATACGCGGAACATCGTACGTTAAACATGACATAAATTTTTCAATTTGTAAAGTCGGTATTATAAACAAGCACAAAATAAGATGTACAATCTTTATTAAATAATATGATTAATCAATTACGAAACGTTTCGACTCATACAGAAGTCCTCTTCCGTCATATATAAATTTTGAAATAATATTAAAAATTACCGACTTTACAATATCATATTTTTGTTGTTTTTTTTAAATATAACAAGCGTTATTTTAAGATTTATATTTTTTCAATTTGTACAAACATACAGAAAAAACCAATATTGACCGTATCTCTATACATACATATATATATATTACAATATATATTCTTAGAAAGAAAAGAAAAGGTCGAACGTTTTCTTTTCTCATTCTACTCACGTACAAATGTACAATTCTTGTTTATTGTGAAGGACAAATAAATCAATATTGTGTCTCTACATCCTCTCCTTTATGTGTTTTCAAAGTTTCAAATATATTCTATGAAAAATGTATGGTACGTCGAATCTAAATATATCTATTTATGTCTGTAATAATGTATGTAACAGTCGACTGTCTAATAACAGTCGTATTTAAAAATAAATATACGCTGTCATTATAAACCATGAAATTTGGAATGTATCGGAAATTAGATATTTGAGTCGTTCGTATTTGGATTATACCCCAGATTATCTGCCGGATATGGCTAATAATTTTATCTTAATAGCTCAATAGTAGATTATTGAAAATACGACTGAATAGTAAAGGCCCGCATCCTTCGATCCTTTTTAGAACCAGGTACATCCGATACCTGAACCTAAATAGAGGTCGAGTCTGCGAAACAAAGGGGAGCTGTCGGGAACGCTAATAGCTTGTAATCCGAGAATAAAGCCGTATACAAAAGTTAACTTTTACCAATACTAAGTGGGATTATATGCAAAATTTTTTCATTCTCCCCTCCTCTTCTCTTTCTATTTCCCCTTCCTCCTTTTTTAAAAATCTGCTAAACTTCAACTAAACTTTTAAATTTTATGTTTTAATTAAATAAAATATAAATAACATGTAAAAAAAAAAGAGAGAATATAAAAATGAAATATGTAAAGAAATATAAAAATAAAAGAAATATTCTGATTAAAATATGATAGTTAAATAATCATAAAGTTTTCACATATTAAATAAAGTTTTCTATTAATACGCTTTCTATTAATACTAATCGATGGATAATTTATGGACAATAGAGAATCGCGCGCGGTTGCTTTAATAACATCCGAGGAGATCAAATTACACAGACCCGTTTTAAGGCTCTCCTCGCTTTTACGGTCTCCACCTCGCACAGTTTTGCGGCCTATAACGCGCGTTTAAATGCGAAAGGCGTATTTGACCATTAAGCGCCGAGAGTAAAGTGCGGAAAAATATGCGCGAGTGGGGCGCAACGGTGAAGAAATTGCACGCGAAAACCTCCGAGCGTCCGTAAACGAGCGGAAAAGTTTTATGCTCTTTCTCCTCCTCTGCATCGCGCACGTGTACGAGAAGGGAAATGCATATTCGCGGAAACACACCGCGCTCGGGGAAACGTGAAAGTTCGTAGTTGGCGCACGTATCCGAAGGCTTGAAAAATATGTAGGCTCGCGGGCCCTGCCAGCAAAAGCAAGCTTCTCAACGACGACGTTCGCGGAAAATAAGCACGCTCATCGTGGGCGACGGTCACTTCTCTAACAATGTTTCACTTCTCGCCACGTTGCACTTTTAACGAGGCATTTATCACTATTCACTGGAAATTCCGCTACGTTTCGCCTTGCACGTATTAAACGTGAGTTACCGTGAGATTTTTAACACACAATATATCACCACAGTCAAACATCTATATTTTCACAGTGTCGTCTGTAGTGTCAAAAATAATATCGCAATATATATATAATAATTCTTCCAAGCAGAAATATGGCGAATTTCTACAGCTTTACTGAGAGCTTTTTTTTATGGACAACCTATACACGGATGCTATATAAAATAATCCAAATGCAAAGATATACATTTGTTACAACAACAGTATAATTAAAAAATTGTCATATTTAATTGCCCACAAAAAGGAATAAAAATATAATGGGAAAAAAGAAAAAAAAGATACTTTAAAAATACATGCTTTTATTCCTTTATAATCAGTTAATTACCTTAAAATTGCATTTCAAAATTACAAATTTTAATGATTCAAAATATTTAAAATATAATTCTCTGGAAAACTTTGCTTTTTCTTACTTGTGTCGTTATTGTAACAAACAATGAGCAAACAATTTATATGTTAAAGTGCCATGGTTGCACATATTTACTCATTACAATTAGACTTAGCTAGTCATTGTTATGTAAATTTATGTGTTTCACAATGTTTACCTGGATTTCGTACAATCCCGCGCGAAACGTGTCGGTGTCTTTGCAACAATTCGCATATACACTCCTTAAATCTCAGAGAACGTTCTCACGCCGATAACCAAGTAATGTTTATCTTTACACTTAGAAATGCACACGCTACCTCCTTATGGAGTATCGTTAACACTCTAAAAGGCCGCAGGTTGTTATAATGCATCTGTACGGCGCAGTACATCTCGTCTCTCGAGGTGAATTGTCCTCAGGCCGTAGTGACGGAAGAGCATAAAAGAGATTTCGCATTGACAAGAATTCACTGCCGACCCTCGACAATTACGCATTAGACCTATATAGAACACCTGGTGGATCGATACCGAGGGAGAGAGACCCTTCTTCGTCACGTTTCACCCTCAGTATATTCATCGAATAAATTCGGAGCACGCCAACGACTCTACGATAAAATCTCCAAAATCTCGCACGGTAATTAAATCGACTTCCCATCGAAATTTATTTCACCGTTAATAGGCTGAAATAAATTTCAGTAGCTATTGTCTAACACAAGTTAATTCATAATTCATAATTCACAAATTAACATTCCCTTTCAAGAATAGACAGAAAAAATCGAGATCGTTCAACTTTGAGGAAAATTTTCAGTTCTCATCGATAAAAATAAAGAATATTCTAGAATAAAAAAAAATGTTTCCATTTTTTCCTCAACATTTCTCGATGCTAAATAATTAATCGACATAAATAAAAACGATGTTTCATAACATGTTTTCGCAATATTGTTAACTCGCAAACACAAAAGCGCCTGCAAGAGGAAAATTTGTGCTTGACACGACAAGATACGACTACGTTAAAAAAATCGTTATTTTTTTTTAACGGTGGAAGAGAGCGACGACAATAAATCAATATCTAGTAAGCATTACGGACGTATCTCACATTCGATGACAATCCAGCTTATCGCTATTCACATAGTTCGCGATACGTAACGTATCGCGTATCGATAATAATATCTGCCAACCCAATAATATCTACTCTTGACTAAGGACTGTTTGTTTGGCTGTAGTTACTTATCGCACTATACTAATTTAATAAAGAGAAATAAACCGGAGTGGAGATCAATTGATTCGGTTAGCATAAAAGAAGCACAAGTATACAAGTATCTTACGTCAGTCTCGTTTTTCGGTCGTTGAATAAAGAAAAAAAAACGGAAAAAAATAAATAATAATAAAACTGTCTGATACATTTTTTCTTTTTTAATATATATATTGTATATTAAATAAAAAATATATGCATTGAAAAGAGAAAAAAGGCTTATTATTGCTTTCGATAATAGCATTATATAAAAAAAGTAATATATTCGTATAGAATTTTATTATCAAAGACAACAGTAATAAAAATATACTTTACATGAAAAGAACTTTCTCCTAAAAACACAATATATTTAAAATTAAAAAATAAGATTAATTTTCCTCTTTATATAGTTAGAGCTTCATTCACAAAAAGCTTTTTATCTTCATTCGCTTACAATTTAGGAGCTATTCAAGCCTCCATACATTTTTTTTTCAAGAAGCAATCGACTCCGATTGAGGAACCCATAGACAAACGGAAGTGCGGTGAACCCAAGTATATCATGTAGGTGGATGTTGGAGGGGAGGGAGAGAGAGAGAGAGAGAGAGAGAGAGGAGACCACACTTGAGTGTGGTGTTGCAGAGAGAAGACACGTGCGCGAATCGATCTACTAAAATGGCTCTCGCTATGCGAAATACCGGCGGCCATCAACATTGCATGAATAATGAAGGACATAGCGAGTTTGTCTCTCTCTCTCTCTCTCGCTCTCTGTAATTCCCAAGTCCTTGCTTACTCACGTATTACCGCCCGTATGTAGATAAACTATCGTAAAACCGTAGTTACGAGCAACGCACGCGCGTGCACATGTAAAAAACGAAGCGTATATAAATACCAATCTTAATTATCCCGTGTATTTTTCGTGTATAATTTACCGTCCGCTTTTTGCGTTTGATCGCGACTTCTCGGCCTGCCACATGGGTGTATATGTATATGTGTTGAAATAGAAACACCGATGTGTGTCGGTGGTATGCAGTGTCGACGGTTTATTGGCAAAGCAACACTTAGATATTCTCTCCGCATCGCCGTTTCCGCAAAGAGCGTGCGCGGTCGCGTTGAAATTGTTTGAGAATCCCACGCGCAACTGGATGCTATCTCGTTATCATTGTTTCCTGTATCAATTTATGAAACACTGATTTCAGAAAATGAACACACGATAACACGCTTTTGCCTTTCGCGTACACATATACATAGATATTTTTTCCACGTATCGCCGATAGAATTCTGTCTTGTATTCCGTCGCGGAATACAGATCGTCTGAAATGGACTTGGAAGAACGTTGCGTGAAGGGAAAAACAAGTTGAACGAAACCTCAATGGCACCACGCGCGCGACTCTTATATCGGCGATATAGTTTCGTGTTTCGATGGTTTCGAAAGCAAACTGACTCCGGCGTTACGGGAGATCTCGCCGGTGCGCGATCGCGAAAGACGCTCCCCCGCTTCCTGTACGAAACGCGTTCCCCGATATCCCCCATCTCTTTTATCTGGCGAATATCTTCGGTTAGAGACGCTTCCGTTTCCGAGCGTTGAAAGCGCCGCGAGAGACGCCGACGCGGGACGAAACTTGGTCGCTTAACTATCGTTCGCGCGGAATAAGACAAACTTTCGCCGTGAATTCCATTTCCACGCCTGTCAGAACAAGAGAAACATTCTCCCGACACCTTCCTTTTCCTCTTCCCACTTCAGAAGGAACCGCGACAAGTCGAACAGCTGTAAGTATATCTCCATGACGACGGGAGACCGCACTCTCATAAAGATAATCTCCTGTTCGTGTACGCGATACTTTCGCAACGAAAGATCACCCTAGGACCTGCTCGTAAATTGACCCGTGACAGCTTGAGAAGAAAGATCGAGACCACCGGTCGAACCACATCGTGACACTCAAACTGAGATTCTCTACCTGTGCTCCGTAAGAAACGTCAATAATAGTATCAATGTGTCGATACTTGGAAGTTACGTTTTGTCTGTATCTAATCCGTGATAACTGATTTCATATTTCTCATGAACGTTATACCAGATCATGTATTATCATGTTAGGTACATCATGTGCATATAAAAATGCAAATTATCATATCGCTAATACCATTTTTTTAACTGAAAATGTGAATTAAAACAATGCCTCTAATTACTGGAAATAATAAGCACTTGAACTCTGTTTCCCTTCCCTATTATTTTATATCTACATCTGTAGCTTACTGTGGAGATACTTTTTAAAAATCTTATAAATTCTCTCTTTCGCGCGTTCAACATTTTTAGACTCTCACTTAATATGAATATAAAACCGATAATGGCACTGACATTTAGAAACATCGATTGATTTCCTCGGGTAACTTAGTCATCAATATTCCTTTTAATACTTGTGTCGATACGATACAAAAGTCACGATGTAGCAAGCACACCTACTGGGGTAAGGATGTACCGTGACAGGCAAGCTTTCAATCGATCGATCGGCAAAAGGAACGCTTAACTATAGTGATCGCGGTCGCTCGGTTCCGAATGGAAGCGCGTGATTACGCGTGACAATGATATCTCGCAACACGGCTGGAAAGTAGCAATGTCTGAGGTTACAACGTTTTATGTAATGAACCAGTCCCCAGGACGGTTTAATGCCAACGCATTTGCATCGGCTGCTTCGTTGACAAGGTTCGCGATTTTTGCAAATGTTATACGACGATTGCTTCAGAGAAATCAATTCGCTGTGTCGTTACGTTGCTCGTAACAAGGGAAATAATATGACCATTCAAGATAACACACCGATAATAATAAATGACCATTTCCTCCGACTTTTCTTCACAAGTTTCACAGCCATTAGGCTATTATTATACGATAAAATGTTATTCAAATCAGAATAAACTTAAACAATCGACTAAACACAGCGGTTTGCAGTTAAAGATAAACTTGTTCGGGATATTTATAGAAAAAAGATTTATTACCTATTCGATTTCTGTAACGTAAGTATTGCGTAAAAACGATATAATTTATATATTACCATATATAAGCGCGCATGACGTAAATGCACGAACTGAATATCCAAATTTACAATATAAACGACTTAAAATGACAAATAACAGCGAAAATAATTTTTTTAAAGCAAGGAATATCACCGTGTTTCTATACTAATTTAAATATGTCAATCAGATTTTATCAGCTTCTAACAAGATTTTTCGGTACGCGAATTATTTATTGTATCGCTATAATTAGAAATTAGCAATGAAACCAGTTCGACCACCTTATTGATTCGTGTATTCAACTGAGCTGCCAGGAATAATTTTTCAATTAAAATTAGTGTCATCTTTATTATTTGCGTCAAGCACGACGTATCTTAATTTTATGCGACAGCGTCTACGTATGCATAATATCCAAGAATTTCTACATGTATAATAACGAATAAATTATCAGGATATTTTAGCCTTTCTCTCGCCCTCTTCCTGTAGAACACGATTTTCAGCGTACGTGCAACCTTTTAAAATAATCAATGCATTTGCATTCGAAGTAAACAGATTTGCGGGATGGATTTAAACTACGGGGGAGAAATATAAATGTGTTCGAAATATATATACATATATTTGGAAAATAATTCGCGGCATAGCTCGTGCGCGATGAAACCGATTCTTTCAACAGCTCGGTGTCGTATTAAAAGCATAAAGGTCCGGAGAAGCTTTTCCGATGCAAGCCCCGTCGCGTAATAACATCGTGTGTGTAATCCACTCCGTGCAACGCGCCCGGTACATAATACATATAATGCATCGCTCGCTCGCTCGTCATAACTTGCAGCAGCATTATAAGTTATATAGGGGCCGCAGATGTGCCGGTCGCGATTGATCCTATTACTATCGTCCTAGGCATCTATCTGTCACGTCCGCGATCGATAGCGGCCAGGAATCTCCATTAAACACGGCCTAGAGCAGAACCGTGTACACATCCGGCGGGGCAAACTGCCGCTTCATTAAGTAGAAGAAACTGTGACATGAAAAAGATCTACTGGATATGTTATAGGTACATTTGATACCTTCATTTAAAGTGTGAAGAAGATTATCCCGCAAGTGTTTTCCGTTATGGCCAACACGCTCTTAAACACAATTAAATGAGATAACGTCTCACAAATGTGATTCCACGACATAATTTATGAAAATAAAATAATATTTGCGGCTCCAAGAATAGATTTTTACTCGACTTTATTAATTATAGCTAAAGAGGATCTAAATCCAGAGTCATAACGTCTGCGAGGGTACATTTTGCTTTTAACTTCATCTGTACATGTTAAGTACATTCTAATTACTTCCGAGAGAATTGTACTTCATCACACTTATGAATATATAATTTATACACTAATAACCGCGGAAGCTCATATAGGCAGTTTATATTTGTACTGGATAATTTATGAAATTGCTCCTAACATTAATTAAGATGCCGTGAAAAATTCCGCGATTAAAACGCTATTCTGAAATAATAAAAAGTAACTTTCTAGTTTCATCTGTTCTCAAACGATATTTGATATATCTAGATGATAGTAAATATATTTGTAACTGCAAAATAAATGTAAAATAATTGAAAGAAAAAAAGAAATGATATTAAACTTAATAACATTTGTTAAGAAACAAATTTATTTCAGGCTAAATAATCCATAGATAAATAGTCTAAAGTATCCTATATAAGATTTACAAGGACAATATTTGTTAGGTACACAACAAGCTCCAACCTTTTAGACACAATCTTCCTTGTGATTCATGTTTCCTTTTTCGCCCTTGTCTCATTTTATAAATGTGCGAGAAAGCGCAGATGAACATAACGTTAGCACAGTTTTATTGAACTAAGGAAACGATAGGGTCTCCCGAAATTGTGTATATCTCCGGGATTAACAAAGATTTTCGTCGTGTCGACGGAATCGCATTTCCCTGTGGGGGAAGAGAGCCTTTGGCGTCGACTGCACTTATCGAGCACCCGCCCCGCTTCCCCGGCGCAATGCACGGGGTGCAGAATGGAGTAGAACAGAGCAAAGCAAAGCAAGGAACAATACCTATATAGTCATCGGCGGGGCGAGAGAGCCGGACGAGAGAGAGAGAGAGAGACAGAGCTACGATGAAGTTTATCCAGCGCGTATATCCCCGTTTACGTATCCTTTGTCCGTGAGGTAATCCAACGGGAGACGACGAGAAGGGTGGGAAGGATCAAGAGGAAGGGAGAGAGCGGTGATAGGAGAAAGGGTGACAGAGGGAGAATGAGAGAGAGAGAGACCAGGGTAGAGAAGGAGAAGAGCACGATGGAGCAGCGGAGGACCGGCGGTTTTCACATCGCGCGCATGCGTGTGCAGTTTCATGTGCGGTGGCTGTGTGTGCGGCTCTCTCTCTCTCTCTCCCTCTTTCTCCGTGTGCGAAGAGGCGCCGCTGCTCCAGCAGCATCCGTGTATCCCGAGGAAGATGACAGCGGTTGTCTACCTCTCTCCGTCAATTCGTCGTCGATTTTGGAGGTGCACGCAAAAAGAACTCGCAGGCGTACACAAAAACTCACACGCGTGTATACGCTGATAACGAGTATTAAGCGTACGCGAAAGTATCGTCGTCGTTGCGCAACACGAGCATACTAGTACACACGTACACGGCGGGAAGCATCACCGACACTCACGCGACCGCTTCGACGCACACTCTCGCACACGTACACGCGCACACATACACGCACAGCGATGTGTACACTCGCACGGAATAGGACTTCCCGGTAGGAGTCGTTGGCTCCTCGAACGATTTTCGCGGCACCGGGAATCGCGGAGGCGACTCAAGTCACTCGGACGAAACGTCAGCTACGTTAATCGACGTTTCGCCGACGTTGAAACTAACGCCGGTTTTTTCCTCTATCGCGGGTAGTCTTCTCGTAAACCGCCTCGCCACGGCATCGACGGTTCGAGCGCTTGGCGTTTACTGAGGCATCGCCGCTCCCCTCCACCGCTGGCGGCCAATACGACCCGCAGTGGCGTAACGTACAGGGGACAAGTTGGTCTTCCTCTAATGAGAAGATATTTGAAGATACGAGCCATTTGGAGTACCGGGAAGATAGACTGTTACATGTTCATTGAAGCGAACATCTAATAAATATCCATTTGCCAAATTAAGATGAATAAAGGGTAATGGCAGCGTTACGAATATTAAATCAGTTGACCTTTCTCTAATGAGGAAATAATTAAAGCTATGTAGCTTAGACATTAATAAATTTACAGATTAGAATTAGAGTAAAATGTTTATAATATTATTTAGATTATCAAGTTATTAATGAAAATATCCTTGAAAAGCATATTGTTTAGACTACAATTAGACTTTAAATAAAAAAATAACAAATGTTAAATTAATAACGATTTTTTAATGGGGAAATAATAGAGATATATATGCTTGATAAACTTACACATATATAACACGGATAAAAATTAGAATAAAGAATTTATAACAATTTAAATTACCAAGTTTATTGATGAAAGCGTATTCTAAAAGCATATTATTTATAATTAAACTTTGAATAAAATTAATAACAGCAACGTTACAAATGTTAAATCGATTAATCTTTTTGAAATGTAAAAATAATTAGAAACATACAGAACATTAAACTAGAATAAAGAATTTATAACAATTTAGATTATCAAGTTATCGATATAAAAATATTTTGTGAATGAATATTACTTATACTATAATTAGGTTTTTATACATTCAAAGCGATAGTTGTAACGATTTAAATTATCAAATTAGCCATTTTCAAATGTGTGACGATATAATTAGAGATATATAGAATAAACTTTTAACCAGATAAAGACCAGAATAAAGACTACAACAATTTAGATTACCAAGTTATTGATGAAAATATTTTGTGAATGAATATTTAAACGATAATTATGCTTTTATACAAATAAAGCGACAGTTGTAATAATTTAAATTATCAGGCTATTGATGAAAATATTCTCTCTCCCTCTCTCTCTTCGTGAATAAATATTATTTAAACTATAATTGGACTTTCGCACAAACACACATACAAACAAAGCGACAGTTGTAATGAACGAGAAAGAGATGTGCTCTTTGTTGTGCCAGCAAGAAGACATCTGAAAATTCCTTTATCCAAAATCCAATATTGGTTTTCAATATAATGTAATGCAATGAAGCAAGAAAAAGAATGAGATATATATATATTTTTTTAAATTAATTACGTTACATTCTAACTAAACCATAAAATCGATAAAATCTATAACGATATAATGGACAAAGAAGATAAGCTAGTCTTTCTCATGTTAATAAAAAAACGTTTGTGACTATTTCTTCAGACTGAGAGAATAATGAGACAACACGATAAAGTTTTATGTAAAACTTTTAAAAAGCTCAATATATTAAGAGCTTGATGAATATAATCTAAATCTTGAAATCAATACTATCCACTGACGTTGCAAGCAGATCTTGCACAAAGGAATATCTGAAGTTATCGGGTTTACGACATCGACGAAATTTGCATACATTATAGGCCGGCTTGAATATCTGATTTGTCAATCGTTTGAAGAAAATTCGATATATTAGGTTCTGAACGGACTGCACGACATAAAACCGATTCGATTCGAATCTCTAGTGGTGGAACGAAAGTGGAATATGTCTAACGAAGATATATTTGGAGTGTTATTTCGCTCTGGTATCGATGAATCTGATATACACTGCAGCATTCGAAGATACAGAGATGCTGTACATTTATGTGTTAAAAAAAAATTCGATTTATCAAATAAATATATTATTTAAACCGATGCTTTTTAACCTTTTCCAAAATATTTTTAGACGGTGAAGATAAAAATAATTGAAACAAGTATTTTATTATCAGACAACAATCCAATTAAAAATATTAATGATAGTATTTATTTCACTGATATTATTAAATGAGTTTCAAATGTAATTAAAATCTTTGGCCTTTGTAAAACGCGCACTTTATATTTATTATATGTTTAACGGTTAAACCTGCCGTCGCAAGATATGTTAAAATAAGCAAAGATAACATGGATATATCAAGCTGATGTTTTAAGGATCTAGTTTCATTGATTTTTTTCTCTCATCTAAACGGACATTTAGATAAGACCAGGCAAGAAATTACATTTTATCGAAATTAGCTTACTTAACGGCATTCTCTGTAATAGGTGCTCAAAAGGCATTCTTCAAGTGTCTTCGACTATGAATATTCGTCCGTCAAAATCGTTAAAATGACGCGGGGCTGACGCGAGAGAGGAACGATTTACCGCCAACAATAGGCTTATGCAATCTCCTTTACGTTTACCGCGGCTTTATCTCCCGGGGTTTATTTAGAACACGTTGAGAGCACCTGCCCGCGATTAGGACAACATTGGCGTGATGTTCTGCAACGCTCTGTAATGAAAGCTTAAGGATTCGACATCGCTGCCATGACGGAATCGATACTGTCCGTCTGCGTCAGATATACACGCGGCCTTTTATAAGTTTTTATCCGGATCTACCTGCTTTCCTTTAAGCAAACTCAACGAAGAGGTTCTTTCAGCCTCGTGTGTGTATCCGTATTGCTTCTATTGTGCCTCCACGATCGTCCCTTTCCGTATATAGTACCTGTCTCTCCTTCTCTCTCTCTCTCTCTCTCATTTCCCTCTTTACTCGATTACCTCCTATTTCACCTTTTTAGCCAACTCATTTTACCACCCTCTACCTTTCTCCCACGTTCTCCCTTGTGTCTCATATATACAAGGGTTTTGATAATTGATAAAATAATCTAAAACAGAACAATTTAGAAAGAGACTTCTCCGCAAAATATCTTAGAGCCATTCTACTGTGTGTTACAACTGTATATTTTTACAGAAAAAACGTAAACAAACGATTATTCTTGTAGACAGTTTTAATATTTAAAATTGTTTAAATTCCTCGGATAATTTTCCTTCATCTGCAAGCTCTTTGATCAATTTCAATGTTTGAATAAATTCCAAATTAATCAATGTATAATATATTCACTGATGACAAAATAATTATATAATAATAATTCTGATTTCATATATAATAATCACTAATAAATCAACACTGTATAATATAGCTCTAAGTAAAGGATTAATATACATATTTAAATACATCTAATTAAATAAGTGAAATCCTATTTTTCAGTCAAAATAGATTTTAGTGCTTAAATATTTCTGTGGGAATTTATATATCTGATTCTGCAAGCAGCGCACCGAAATATTTAAACACATTTGAATAATTGACGAGATTCTCGCAAACTCAACATACAAAAGACAATTCAGTCCGCAACAAAAAACAATTCTCAACGCTAGTTTTTCTGATCGATTTTAACATTTAGAATTATTTATATTTCTCGGATTTTCTTTTATTCGCGAGCTCTTCGATCAATTTCAATGTTGATTTACGAAAATTGCAAATTAATCAATATATATTTGCAGACGACAAGAATAATCATATAATAACTCTGATGTACATTCGACATAATTGATAAATCGACAGCGTACAACAGTAAGTATAAAGGATTAATGTATTGAAACACATTTGAAATATTAACAAGATTCTTGTGAACTCAATATATCAAAGGTAATTCGATCCTTTCCTAATGTTTGTTCTTGCAATTAATTTTAACACTTAGATTCGCTCAAATTTTTCAAATTTTCTTTTATCTGCGACTCAATTTTGATTTAGAAAAATTCAAAGTTAATCAATATATATTCGCAGATAACAAGAATAATCATAAAATAATAATTCTGTATAAATATTCCATAATTAATAAATCTATAGTGCAAATTTAACCTAATTTAAGTCGCCACTGCTTCTACTCGATATATCGTTATTTTATACTAAAACAATTAATGGATAAACATATAGTCAAATTTATCCATTAATTGTTTTAGTTTAAAATAACGATAGATATATTGAAACAAAGGATCGATCAATGGCGATTTAAATTAGGTTAAATTTGACACTATAGATTTAACAATATACAGTTTAAAATAAAGGATTAATATATATAATACTGTATTGAAAAACACATTTAAAATATTGACAAAGATTCTCGCGAGTTTAACATGCCAAAGGTAATTTAGTCCTCTCTCGAGGAGTTAATAACGAATTACTCCGTAAAATCCCTCTCAATTGCAGATTTAATTTAATCTCCTTACATTCCCTCGAAAGTCCAGGTGGGCGCGAGTGTTTTTGCACCCTTCCTCGCGGCGCTCACGAGCACGCTTCACGATCAATCTTGTTTCGAGGCGGTGGAGTGGCCTCTTTATCGTGTCGGCACGGGGGAAAAATTGGAATCACGAGAAACGCCACGCCACGCCACGCCGAAGCAGCGCAGCGGAATAAGACGAGGGAGATGCGACGATGCGATACGCGCCTCGATCCGACTGCTATTATTTGTTCCAGCCGCGTCGAGCGGAGCGGAGCCACGCCACGCCGACGAGGAGAGTCGATCATTCTCAATTAACGCTCCCCCTTCGCGACCGCCGTTAAATTATACCCGTCTCGTACCTTCTGTCTGCCTTCCGCGTGGGCGTCGCGTGTTTATTAATCTCCACGCGTTGCGCTGCGCGTTAATTGTCCGTAAATGAGACAGAGAGACGCGTCCGTTGGCGCTCGATGAGCTCAATGGCTACTGCGATTCGGCATAAATTCATAATTGATAGGCTTATTTCCGCAACGAGGCGTATCCTTTGTGTTCATAAATCAAAATATGTTTAGACGACGTCGGAACGTTTGAGTCACGTTTTTATTTCGTACGTAGCTATTACACATTTATTCTTTGACCTTTATGCCTTTATATCAAAGGTAATGGTTATTATTAAAAAGCAATAATAGTTGTAAAAAAAAATATTAAACGATTATTATTATTATATATATATATCTTCGTTTTTTGTATGGAAATGAATCTAGAGAAATATAAGTTCTGTATAGACTTGAAATAATTTTTCTTAATGTAGTAATTTTCTTCTTCCTATTAATTTATTATTTTATGTGTATAGCTTTAGTTTTATTAATATACTATTTCTGCACAATTAATATATTTACTTAATTTAATAAACAGTTGGATATCCAATTCTGAAACAATTCAATAAGTCGACTCTTTCTCTCATAACTTTCCTGCTTTCTATTCATGATACTTTGCACCAATTTACGGAATGGATGGTAAATCATAATAACGGTAGTTGGTTCATATTCTCATATTCTAGCATCTCTGAACTCCGCTACTGTACCGTAATGCAATGAGGATGCATTAAAGGCAGCGGCGCATATTCAAATCACGTCGCGGTCGATAAATATGTAGTGAGCTCGTACGGTCCGACAGTAAAATGCATTACTCCATGTAGTTGATTCGCATTACGAGATAAAGGTGATAAAGCGAATACTAAGTATAAACTATACAAGAAGAATCGTAGATAGCGCGCATTCGTCAAGTTGATAATCGCCTCTTCGTTACATAATGCTCTTTTCTGGTCGCGACTTGTCAAAGACGGACTTTTGTCTAAAATGATTATTAAATGTCCAAAATTACTTATTTTGCAGCATAAATATTTTCCAAATAATTGTATTAGAATTATAGAGAATTTTTTGATATCGTATGTTTATAAAATGTGATCATATTTCATAATTTTAACCGTTATAAAAGCTTCAAAACTAAATTTAAGCAAAATCATATCACGTACAAAGAACTGTTCTAATCTTTAATATCGCTTTCCAGTGGCGATTAAAAACATTACGTATTTGGGCCGAAATACTCTACTTTTTTTCTGCAATTTCAAATTTTATTAATAATTCACATGGACTTTTCTCTCGTCGGAACTAACAGAAAAAAAAATAAGTACAGTATCGCGTTACGTTAACGAGAACGTTCATAAATTTAACTGCCGGAGTTTTCATTTTTTTTTTTAAATATTTTTTTTACGCAAAGGAAATTCTCGGATTTATGTCGCGCACCGGATACTTGATATCGATGTATAATAGTTAACCGCACGTTCGCATTTTATCGCGCACGTGTCGCGGTTTATTATCGATAAAGAATGAAAGAGGAAAAACCCCCGATTTGTACCACGGCAATTATAATTTTTCCGGGCGCGTATTTCGGTCGATGCGCAAACTACTGCCCGTTCGACGATGCGATAAAATCGATGAAGACCTTCGACTCGCGTCGATATAAATCACGGGAGCGACTCCAGATGTTGCTTGCACCTTAATGGCCCTCGACTCGCTTGTAATAACCTTGCTCGGGTATAACTGGAAATAAATTGTTCGGAAGCGATCGTTCTCCTTCGAAGATCGATGCCGTTCGTCGAATGCAACAGACGTTGTGCTTTAATTTCGAGGACAGATACAAAATAACATAAGAAATGTGTAGATCAATAATTTTTTACATTTTTTGCGAGATACTTTAAAGAACCTGTATATCAATTTATTAAGACTTTACTAACAATAAGTAATACTGTATTATATATATTTAAATAACAATGTGCTCTCTAAAATTGTTGGAGTAGAATCTAATTCCAAAAAATGAAATTTTAGTCTTAAAAATTAAAAATTGTGCCACTCTTTTTCTATACGGATCAATTGTCACTCTTCGTCATTCTTTAGACTCATACTCTACTCCAAAGATTTGAGAAAATAATAATCTCTCAATGTGTGTGTATATATATATGTGTGTGTACGCTACACATTGTACATATACATACATATATATATGTATACTTTACATATTACATATGTATAAACTCCAAAAATATTCACATGTTCTCGTTGTACTTTAATTAAATGCCAAAACTTTAAAGTACGCGACAACTGCGTTTCTCGACGAACTCGACTAAGATGCTGAAAGTCAAGTTAAAATACAGGACAATGTATATACAGGACATCTGGCAACTCTATCTCGTAGCGCCTTCCCTGCGTCCGACGAAGGTTTCCTACCGCGTAGAAGCCATTAAAGATCTTACCGTGCAACGTAGTTGGAAGAATGAAAATTGCCGTGGCACAGAAAAGAAGGAAAGAAGCTCCCGGCCGTTGAGAGAACTTTTAACGCGTTGACTTCTTCCGTGAATCGCGACGAGGTCCTGTTAAATCGCTCCATTGTCTAGCAAGTTAATAGCGGAACCGCCGACACGAATAACGTCGAAGCATCGGTTGCATAAATTATTTCTTGCAAAGTACTTTGCTTGGAGAGATCTTGTCTTCGTGACACATGCGAGCTCAAAAACGGATTCTTATAAGAATGCTGATAAATTTTCCCGGATAAATAAAAGCAGAGAGAGAAGGGGGGGAATATTTTTATACTTTTTTGTCATTTCTAGTTATAATAGATTAAGCACTCTTTTAGTAATTCAAAATTGTTTCTTTAAAATTATTTATTCAATTATAATATTTTATAAATATTATAAATAAATAAAAAAAATAATTGTAAAAAATTTTCATTTAAAAATCAAACATTTTAATTAGCAGAAAACTAATTAGAAATAATTCAAAAGTCATTTACCACAGTTAATCGAAAAGTACAAGTTTCAATATTTCATTGAAGAGAGAGAGAGAGAGAGAGAGATCAGTTGCTCTGAAAATCTTTGAAGTGAAATCTAACTCTAAAGAGTAAAACCTCATTCTTAAAAATTGAGAAATGATCCACTCTTTTCGAACGTTGGCTCATTTGTCACTCTTTAGAATCAGATTCTATGCTTCAAAGATTTTAGAAAGTAAATAATGCAGTGATCATACAAAGAATATTATCTTCAAAATTATTTATTTCAGAAACATGACAAGACGAAAAAATAATTTACGTAAATATTTCCTTCGCGATATTTAAAGAAATTTTTAACAGAACTATAATTTGAGATTACACAATCTTTATAGATATGCAACCGCGAAAACATTTACTTACCTTAAACTCGCGACTTAATTTCCTTGCCTTTGGTTGAGGAAATGACGGTGCGCTATCCTTTGACATTCTGAATCTGATCTTTAAATGAAGAAGCTTCATCCTTTTCTCTCCGGAGATTGTTTCATCTTCGCCAATGTCTCATCTGTGAACATAAAATTCGAAATTCATATTAAGATAGTTAATGTATCTTCGTTACAAATTTTTTACTTTTCACTATGGAAAGCAAGACATTTCAAATTATACTTTTCCAATTTCTTTTCTTTAATTAGAAACAGCGTTTAGTTTTTCAACAATTAATCTTTAATCTTGAATTTTCTATTTAAAGTATAAAATACGAAATTAATAATGGATGTTTCAAGCCCGACAATTAAAGTTGACGACACAATCCTGGATTTTGAAGTTTGGACTGAAAGCTCTATATATCAACAAGCGATGGAAACAACTTTGTAACTGCTCGTCGGCTGTCCACAAGCTGTTTGCGAACTTTAGCACGAATAAATTGGGAATACAGGTCGCGACCAGTTTGCGCCTCACGTATTGTGCGCAAAGTGTTCACAAACTTCAGTTGTAGCCATATTTGGAAGACAGCATGATCAGGCAGTGGAGAACGTTCATATAAACTTGTTACCATGGCTTGCTACCTGGCGTATGAATTTATTCGCGAGACATACGAGCGCGCATGTCACATAATTAATAATTGGATGCTTTTATTCTATCTATGGTAACTCGAGTCGCAGATAAATTTAACGATCGTTTCACATAATGTGTGATATCGAAGCTACATTAAAATACTTTTTTAACTTGTAAATTTAGAATATAAAGATTTAATTCAAACTAGCACACAACAAAAAGTCAAACATGACAAGAATAGAGAGTAACAAAGTATTTAAAATACTTATTATATTTTGTGTAACTTATTATAATTTAATTTTATTGAATATATAACAAATATCACCAAATAGAAATTCACCACAGATTTAAGTTGTATATAAAAATACAGCGGCTCATTTCTCGTAATAAAGTAAATTCTAAACTTGACTATATCAGCGTACACTATATCAGTGGTGTTGTGAATTGTCCTTCCTACTGGCATTTTCGCGGCAACTTACAACGTCATGAACGTCGAGCGAGCTTTAATTACGACGATGGAATCCGAACGAAATACAGTCGCCGTTTGTGAGGTCGTAGCTTCTCGGAAATCGGCCACTATTTGCCGCCAAATTACTTTCGTACGTGATACCTGAATATACGCGATACCTACTGGTACTAACACACATATCCTACCGCACACCGACGCGATCTGGTAGTGTATGATGCAGAAATTGTACGACAAGCAGAGATGCCGTTCGGAGCGCAAAACACAAAGCTGCATCCGGCAATGGAAACTCGTCGAAGAATACTTCTCCGTCTTTTTACTGCAGTATTTATGATCGTACCAGAATACTGAAACGTCTGTAAAATGACTTCTTTTATTCGGAAGATAAATATTCTTCAGACTTAACGAAATTTTTCCAGAAAATAGAAATTTAAGCTTCGACATACATCGTTTCACTCGTATATTCCTCGAATACCTTACGATATTTCATCACAAAAGGCAAATGTGATACAAATGTGTTGCGTGCATTGTTTTAAAAACTAAACATGAATTGTGTCGACAAGAGAAAACAAAAAAGGATATTTTAGTCTCGCATTGCAAATGTTCTTTCATTAATGCTAATTTATTCAGAGTTGTACCTTTTAATGCAACCCTCTAATATCTCAAAAGGAATAAGTTTTTAATCAGATTATATTATAAAACTAAATGCCAGAAATCAATAAAGAGAAATATCACATATGGATAAAAAATTTGTGTTTATTACACCAAATCGAATTTAAATCTACCAAAATTATTTGAGTTTTAATGCTTTGAAAATTATAGATATAATGTTTTATTAAAAATGTAACATTTCAATGCAATAAAATAATATTGTATTAAGCAATTACATTATTTAAATCATCGATATGTTATTCATATATCAAAAGTTATTCATATACATGTATAAATTATTCGGTTCACATGTACAAATATTTTATAAATATATTATACATAGAAAAATATCTTAAAAATATATTCTACTGCTAAGAAAAGTATTTATTTACTGTTTTCTTTTAAGTAACAATTATCTTTAATAAAGAAAATATTTTCTTGATATAATAGTTTTAAAATATACTTATTACAAATTTCAGAAAAACTCATTATATATATATATTCAATTACTCATCACATTATCATGTACTTAAAACAAAAATTTATTTTCTTTGAAAGATTATAAAATTTTATCGAAGAAGTGACTTTTTATGCATAATAAAATTAAATTTGTTTTTTAATTTAATAATTTTAATCGAAGTATTAAATTTATTAAGATTCAGAATATATTTTAAATAAATCAAATTATCATAAACTCTCTTATGATAGATTTGCGGATGTGTGTGAACTTTAGAATTAAATACTTATAGAGACAAGTAATTAATATTTATATATTTTATTGTGTTAGAGTTTCACTAGTTATATCATATTATATTGCTTAGGAATAAGGCATAAGCTGTAGTAGTGAACTCTGCCTCAGAAATTCAATCTGTTCTCTCGCGTGCACAGTCACTTTACTCTCGCTGCGCGAGAACGATTGATTTTTGTTGCAACGAGCCTCCGAGTAATTACGTACCGTTGACGTTTAATGGGAGCGACATTATTGGATTCTCGTTACTACGACATTTATTTTCCGGCCACGTGTTATAACTGAGCCTGCAAAACGCCCTTTTTTTCATCCGGACTGTCGTTGAAACCCAATGCTGGGAAATGAATGCCTTTGTGCACGTGTAAATCGCGACACTTCAAACTTGTTTAGCCATTTGCGAGTCATGCAATTATTTCACTTTTTAAACAGAATTTGCAAGCGCGCAATTTTTGCACTTTAAAATCTTTACTTAGAATTAATAATAATCTTGAAGTACAAAATAACAAGGGAAATACGCATCAAGGTGTAGTAAAAAATAAAATAGGTGAAAAGATGCACTTCAACAGGTAAAGTAGCAACATAATGTCTTGTCTGTAACAATAATAAGAAGGCTTGAAGCTTAAGCCTATGTTACAATAAAAATAAAAATAATATAGCATATATATATATATATATAACATAACTGGATTTGCGAGAGTAAAAAATTAAAATTCTCGCAGAACCAGCAAGAAAGTGCGTAAATCGCGATTTTCCAATGTGAATGCCATAAATCGTCACCTGACAGCCTTGGATAATTAATTGACTTCCTCAGCGAACTTAATTGAACTAAACTTGACGTCCTTCGATTTAACCAATGTTCAACGAGATTTTTCCGCGTGATTCAATCCACTCGATACATCTGAGCATCCAAGAAGACGACGACCACGATATCGACGATATTCGTTCGATTTCTAGAGAGCAGGCTAGGTCGAGCAAAGGCCGCGCTCTTAATTTATGCGCAATCACTCGGCCGATCGATTTATTTGTTTTATAAGCCGCCTGTAATTGGCCACTGACAGCAGCTGTCCCGAGACCAGCTACAATATTCACGATACATTATTCATGCCGGGACGATTCCCCCTTGCGCGCACACAGCAATCCCCAAACTCGCCTAACTTGTGCTTGTCTGTCGTCTCGTCTCTGCGATTCACGTGATACGAAACAACCGCTCTCCGCTCACCTCCTCGTACGCACCTCGAATCAACTACCACCTCCTGCTCTCCCTTTCACACTGTTTTATCTTTTCGACACAAGTTCACCTTTGCAATATCAATTGGACTATTTTCCATGAGTTCGACAGTTGGCACATGGAGAAAAGTATTACTGGGAATTTCCCCGGTGACCGGATTTCCGAAGCTCGATCCGACGCACACATTCCCGCCTAATATTTTATTTTTCCTCTGAGGAAAAGGAAATATATGTAGCTTCGTCGCGTCGGTCTGACTACAAACACCTCTCCAAATTTTCAGATGTTTTGTAAATATTTTTCTGTTCAATTTACGTCAACTTTTGCGTCAAAATTTAAAAAAGCTAAAACTAAATCAAAATTTCTATACTCCTCTTTGTATAGTAACAAAAATTTATCAAATTATAAAAGACTGAAAATAACAAAAATTCTCAAGCTGATTTCTCCCAACAATCATCCTTCCTTCATTAAACATTTCGAAAGACCTTTCGTAAGCCGCATTTGGCAACTCAAATGCATCTCGGAGATTGGAATAAAAGATCGGGGTTATAAATCGGGGGCGAGATGTGTGACGGCAGACAAACGTCGGTTCCCGTGAAATTGATCGCTGTGGTGGACCTGATACACGGGCACAATATGTCGAGGGTAATAATCGTCCGGTCGTGACAATCGATGGCAGCTTCATCGGTAGCGAACGATGGATCTTCGCAATCGGATGGAGAAGAGAGGTAGAGGGGTCTTCGGAGGGCATTCGAAAGCTCGTTTACAACAGTCAATAACGACGAATAGCCAACGAATAGCCGTGAATCTACAAGTCTTTTGACGCCAGTATCAACAGCTTTGACACAAAATCAAAACTTCAACTATCATATAATACACACAAAAAAAAACGTCTTATAAGTTAACAAGATAAAGTGAGCAGAATCGATTTTAAATAACATATTTATTTGTTGCTCATTCATTGCTAACAATTTGCCAAAGAAAAAAATTTGTTGCTCTATTAGTTTTTTTTAAAAAGATGTTTCGCTAACTTATAAAACGTCACAAAAAATATACTTCACACAAGTAATAACTTATTTGCTTTAAATACTTCAAAAGTTTATGTAGTCGCATTCTATTATATAAACTCTCATCGCAAACACCAAATTTATTTAAAATACATTCTGAGTCCTAATAAATTTAATACTTTTCAATTATAAGAGATTATTAAATTAAAGTAAATTTAATATGTTTAATATACGTATATTCAGATGTATAAAATTGGCTTTTTCGATCAATTTTACAATATTCTTCAAAAACTCAATTCTTGTTTTGAGTACACAATTATAAATTTTTCTCGAGTTTTGCTAATATTTGTAAAGTATATTGATAATCAGATCAAATTGTTTTTAAATAATAGCCCTTATATCTCTTATTATAACATAAAATTAAAATAATAAATACCAATAATTAAAAATTAATGTTGTTAATTAACAATCCCATTTACGCTTCTCTCTTGCCATTCTGGTCGATATTTAATATCAATAAGAATAAAGAAGCAAACTCGAACGGTAAATTATGAATGCCCGACTTTTAAGTAGGTATCATTGAATCACATTTTCAACCTTCACAATCGAGGCTAGAACCGCTTACGTGATCGTCCACGCGACGGCATTTAATCTCGTTTGACGGACGATTTGTCGCATTTGCGCCAAGTGTGGTGAAAAGAACGGTTAAAAAGGCACCGGTGCCGATCGATGACCACGTTCTCGCTCTAAATGCACGCTTAGATGACGCGATTTTTTACGGTAATCTACATGAGCGTGATACGTGACTTTTTCTCTATAATGTCATCGAGAGATTTCCCTTCCTTACTTCAAAGCGATTTCTAAATTGGATTAAGATAATGAAAAAATATGTTATAGAGAAAAGTATGTCATATACGCTAGAAAAAATTTAAAAGGTATTATGATGCTAAAAGAAATTTTAGGAAACTAGCTTTCTAATTCGGTCAAATGAAATACGATTCCACTTGACGAAAATTTTTTTTCTAATAACTTAAAAAAAAATTTTATGACATACTTGTTCTTCGAGACTGTTGAAATTTTAACTCAAATATTTTCTCGTATCTTTAGATCTAAGGGTCTCGTATTTGGGTGTTCTATTTCAAGAGAATCCCTTTGTGTGACAAGGGCCCGAAATAATATCCCCAAGTCCTTGGAGCCATAAAGACCGACGCGCTTGTCGGTAGTGATCGAAAGGTACAGCGTCACGCAAAAATCTGCCCTTCAAATCTATTCCTCAAATCTCGCACCGCATTTTGTGTCGTGACATAACTCAACTCGATTACTAATAATTATTGCATGTGGCGCGTGTATAGTATGTAACGCGTATATTTCTATTATTATATATTTTCCATCGTTATTAAAATTAAAACACAACATTAAATTTTAAGACACCAGAAAGAGTCTTTTCCACAGATATTTTTGAAATTTTCTGTCAAAAATATCACGTTTAATTTCTTTGAAAAGAAGTTACAGAATTTATTTCTATCATTTAACCGAGTAACAAAAAATCCTAAACTTTAATTTTCTTTTAATTCAAAAAAACATTATTCCCAAGGTTTCCTACAAAATACATCATATTTACAAAAAGATTTTTTTTTTAATTAAAAAAGATATATACACCATTTTAAAGTATAATATTATACATCCAATAATTTATTTCGTCATTATTTAATATATCATTTAGTCTCCATTGTTGTTCATTCCTGACAACTAGTTGCAACGCCTGGAAGCTTGAAAATGGCATCACGGTACTTGTACATTATGTACCTTGGCTGGCACATTTTGCTGATGATAATCTAATTGAAAAAATTGAGCGTTTATAAAGAGATAGCTTCGAGGAAAACATATAAATATACACAGTAAAATATATTATTCTATTGCTAAGAAAAATGATTATTAAAAAAAAACATATTTGCTTCCTTTTAAGTAATTAGTTAAGAAAGTAAATTGAATAATAAAATTTTTTTTAACTCTATAGAATATTTTCTTGATAATAGTCTTAAAATATATTTATCTCATTAATATGTGCTTAACATAAAAATTCATTTTCTTTCAAAAAAGCGACTTTATATAATAAGCAAATCAAATTTGTTTTAATTTAATAATCTTGATTGAAATATTAAATCCCCTCTAGAGAGAGAGGATCCAGAATATATTTTAAATATATTTAATGCTTATGATAAACTTATAATAGATCTGCAAATATATGAACTTGTGAAATACTTGAAGTAATTATTACTTGCGTACAGTATGTATTTTTCAACATGTAAGTAAAACATGTCGAAAATTAGACGTTGTTAACTGAACAATATCAATAATAAAGAACAATGTAGACTGGACATTAATGACAAAATAAGTTATTTTATGTAATTTAAAACGATATATACTTTTTTTAATTCTCATAAACTTTCTTACAAATATAATTTACATATGCTTTTTGTGGGGACTGAATGTAATATATTTAATATTTACATAATTTTAGGAAGTACATAGCGAATGTTTCAAGAAGTATATTTTGTACATAGATGGGAATCATTTCAGATATAACTCGTTTAATACGGAAAGTTGTGCTCCCTCAACCGCTCTCTCTACAAACCGATTATATCTCATCAGGTCAGCCCCGGCGTAATGTTGGCAACTCCAGAGTACTTGGTCGGTTTCGATAATCGATCGGCTCGATGGTGTCGGTACAAGAGAAAAATCAGGCTCGCTCGTTCCTCTAAGCGCCCTTTAATTATGTTTTCTCAGCTTATTGCTTAACGAGCGCCCCGGAATCACGATCCGCTCGCTTGTCTACCATTAACCAGTATCGATTAGGCGCGGTTGCTTTGCTCGGCTAGGAGCGCAATTTGCGCGCGCGATATAGTGGCGAAAGAAAAGTAAAATACTCCCGATCGTTTATGCCAGATTAAACCTTATAGCGCCTCACTTCTTGTATCGCCTCATTACGCCAAGTTAAGAATTCTAAATTAAAGGATTAGTTAAGGATTCTAAATTAAAGGTCGCACACACAATGATCGTTCTTCATTTTGTGATATCAAGTTAGGATAATATTCTACGAACTCTTCATATACGATTTTTGAAGAAATTTTATTTTCCGAAAATAATACTCCGAGAGAGAAAGAGAGAGAGAGAGATAGAGAGAGAACAATTACGTAACATTATAGATTAAACTTGCAGTTATGTAACGCGTTGTATTGTAGTATACTGTACAAGTAATATACTCAAAAATAAATAAAGAAAACCACATTCAATCCAAGTGGGTTTTGATGCCTAATAATATTTTAATGTGAATTTGATAATTTCTAGTTCAAGCAAATTATAAAATTCACACAAAAATATTAAACACCAAGAAATCCATTATATGATAAAGCTTACTCAATTGTGATTTTCATTTAATACTAGTTAAAAATATTTATACGAAAAGAACGATTCTGCTGAAATATCTAAAAATTTAATTAAAGACAGATTTAAAAATAATATTATTGAACCATCAAAATTATGTGTGATGCTCACATAATGAACAATGTTGTAAAAAGTTAATATATTCTAGCAACCAGTTTTAGCATTTTGCATAATTTTAATAATCTAACAAAATTACTTTTAGATATGTATCTAATTAAATTGTTAGACATTCTAAAAAAATTGTTATTTCCAAGGAAAAATTATTACTTCACTTTGAAAGATGAAAAAGGCAATGACATATAGCTATTTTGAAAAGACCGATGAGACTATATTTCGAAGAGCGATTGCGGAAGCGTTTTATCTCAATTAATCGTGACTTCGAATGCCGGAGATTCTCGTTAATGTGACTCAATCGATTCAACCTTTTACAATTTACAACTACAAGTTATAATTTATGAAGCAAAAATCGGAAAATATCTTGTATCGGCACACATTTAAAGTGACAAGAAAAAACGTAAAACGACTACATAAATTTTTCTATACTTTTTCAAATGAACCCTTACTTTCCAAGGTAAGTCCTCAAATTGCTTTTAACGCGAAAACTTTCTCTTATGAGTATACAAGGTGTTTAACAAGATATAAAATATTTACTACATAATTAACATCTTAATCACTGTTTGAAGATAAGGAGACTATTTTATTGGTGCCTCCTGATAACGAGCAGACAAATATGTTTTACTGATGACACAAAACACAGAAATACGTATACTACGCCGCGTTCCTCGAAGAGACAGGCAATATCGTGAATTCCGATGAATATCTATGCCTGTCCAACCGCGATAATTTATTCCCGCCAGTGACAAAAGTAACAACTCAAATGATTTCATTTTACGCTTACGCAGCGTTCTACGCGTGGGTTCTGTATGCATTGATAATTGCAGACCTCTTATCGTTCTGATATTTGAGCAGCTGGGATCACCTCATGCTATACAAACGCTCCTAATGAATCGTATTTAAGCTCACAAAACTGTCGCACAAATATTTGCCGAGACTGATTCGAGTCGCCAAATATTATTTCCGATCAGTCACGCAGATCATATTGCCGATAGGCGCGCTTCGATAATATTGATACATCGTTCTCAATTTTGAATATTTTCGGTATTGATAGTTTGTTTTCAACTTTAACTACGTGTGGAAAAAATATTCATTTCTTTAAAACGTTAAGTTTTAAAAAAAGATAATTAAACACTTAATTACACAAACGGCGTGCTGCACACAATACGTGATGTTGTACAATGAATTGTATACATTTAATACGTTTAATAAATTAATTAAATTGCGATGTATATGTGTATATTACGTAATTTATAAATTAATATTCGTATTATATTCATATCCATTACAATGATGTTACAATATTCCTGTTGTTATCAATATATCTTTCAGTTGATAACATTTTCTTTGCAATTACATTTTATAATGCTGCGCGATCAGTTAAGCGTTAATAATCTGAAAATTTTAAAAGAGCGATTTGCTTCAAAAGGCACTCAATCAATCTGAGCAGGAAAAGATCGAGAAATCGATTCGTCCGCTTGAACGACCGCGATCGAATTAATCGCGCGGTAAAACGCGATATCGCACGCGCTCTAATTTCGAATCCATTTACCCTAATCCCCGCGGACAGACCGGAAAGAGAAAGACAGAGCGGCGTCGCGACGCTGTCATACGCGTTATCGATCAGCAGCCGAGGGGGGGAGGGGGCAGTGAACGGGGAGCATAGAAGGCGGGGGAGCGGGGAGGGAAGGGGGGGCCACATCCACCACACAGCCGGTGACACGAGTGAACCCGGCCATTTTGAAAACCACCGTGTTGCTTTGCCATAAAACCCGAGCTGTAACGTTTCACGACGGGTATATGGGCGAAAACATGCTCGTTAAAACGCGCCATCGAAAAACTCTCGCGCGGCATGTTATACGGGAAAATCGATGCCACCGCTTTACCGTCGCGATAAATCCTATGGTATTACGCCGCGTAAACGCCACAATTTTTATTATTTCAATTTCGTCCCGCGTTCCCACCCCCACGTCTCCGCAATTATTCGTCTCCGCGGAATGTAAATTCTTTTACGAGAGTACCCTTACTCTCCCCCCTCCTCCTCCTCCCGTCCCTTCCACTTCGCTCTATCTACTCACTTACTGAAAAGCCCATATAGGCTTTTACAGTCGGTGTAATATTGGGCCAACAGTACTGATTGCCGTAGCTTAGGTACTGGCCCAGTACCGGCTAATTGGATGATAACTTGGGGTTCGTTCAGTACTGGCAGATAGTAATGGCCCAGTCATTTTAGTCAGTCATGTGCCAGTAATGATGGCCCAATACTGGCTGACAGCACCTTGGCCGTCAGTTGACGGTCAAGTCGTAGCGTCGGCTAAGCGTTGGTTTCGTTGTAACTGTTAGCGACCCCGTATGGGAGACGCTGAAACTCCTCCGAATATCGAGCTTGCAGTTATCCGCGATCAAGAACATCGCGTAAGTACCGATAATATAGTAGCGCGACATAAAACGTATCATAACGTAAAAAACTTAAAAGTCATAAAATAAAATGGTCGATAACCGGGTGCCGTTTTTGCAATTATTATAGGTTGAAGCTCGTGTATTTTCATACCGACTCCACTAGCGAAAAATGACGCCAATTTGTTGAGCGACATTATTAATTAAATCAATGTGCGGCGACGCGCAAGTCGATTCGCCACACGAATATTAATGGCACATATTAATAAAGCAAATGCGCAACAATCGACAAATTCATTATGGACCACCGGATTGCGTTATGTTAATTGCGGCTCGCTTTACTGCATGCAAAACGAATGCAAGAATCGACACAGCATTATTTATAATTGTAACGAATGCGCGCTGCGCTCGTAACCGTCGTATGTACGACATCGTAAGCGACGCTGATTGCGTTTTGCGGTCGCGTACCTGATTTCGTGCTGACTGAACAGTTCGTTGTGCATGCACATGGCCGTATAACCATAATCGGTGCGCGCGATTAACCGCAAGGACGAGCGGCGACTTCGGTTTCCCGTCCAGGGACAGTAGAAACTCTTGAGATTCCCCTATTTAAACCGGCTAAAGATCAGAGAGTTTGATTTGACTACGAATTAATCTCGAAATGATACAGCAATAAGAAATGTAGATTCGAATAAAAGGATACCGTTCTCTTACTTTAAGAATAACACGAGTGAAAAATTAAATTTTTTAGAAAAGCGGAAAAATATTATTTATTTTCTCAATTTAACAGAAATTTATTTACTAATCAAGTGGTATTGGTAAAAAAAAATATACTTTTAGAAAAACATAACCAAACATACTATATCTTTGTCGTTTTTATTTCACAAATTAAAAAAATCTTAGAAAATCACCGTTTTTTTAGTTGTGATGCCATATAAAATTACAAATCCAAAATAATTCTCAAAAGTAACATAATTCGAAATATCATCAACAGTTTATATTCACTTTAATCGGCTAATAAAAATGTCTAAAATAAAATAATTTCTTCTTCAAACTTCGATCACCAAACCTTCTTAATTCTAAACTTTGTAGAAAACATTTCTCTAGTTTTATTTACAAAAGACACTCAAAATGTATCACTCCTGTAGAGGGTACTATAAAGGTATTATCTCTCGAAAAACCTTAAGAGCGACAAGTGTTATCTGGTAGACAGACAGTGAAGTTAAGTTGGTTTACTTTTCATGATGGATAGAGTATTTTTCTATATAACTCATTCATGGTATTTTATGGTAATTTATTCATGATATTTTATGGTAATTTATGGTAATAATTCGAAAAAATCACTTTTTTAGTTGTATTATTATTTTTTAAGTAAAAAAATAACTCTTTATTATATCTTCGTCATATCCTTATCATATCTCTACACGAAAAAATATGGATATAAGAGAAATATTTCCTTGAAATATTTTCTTGAAATATTTATCCTCGGAAAATAACCGGATATAATTAGTTAAAATAAATCCGCGTTTTCTTCATTATTTTAAATAATTTTTTTCGCACGATTTGAAACGATAAATAACTACGGAAGCGCGCGAGAGAAAGCTAAGTACGCATATATTTTTGCAAGAAACACGCCTTGCTTCATTAGCGCTATCGTGCTAAATTTCAAGGCAAATTTATGCTATATTCAATGTCTTAAAAATTTAGCTAGATATATTCATATCATTAAATATTTTAAATATTAGACAAAATAAATTTGAAAACAATTTTGTTGTGTACCATCAAAATAATTACGTAGAAATATGATGAGCAATGCTGCAAAAAGCTTTGACATTTTAGCAATCAGTTTAGAACTTTAGTGTCTTACATAATTTTGATGAACCAACGAAATTATTTTTAGATCGATATCTAACTAAATTTCAGCAAAACTATACTTTCCATATTCGCTAATTAGAATTGTTATAAATCCTAAAATCCCATAACTCTTCCCTAATGCCCAGAAAATTTTGATATACCCTTCCAATATTAACAATTTTTTTGTATTTTCGTCCTATTAAATTTGAAAACCGTTAAATATTTTGTTGAAAGATAAATTTAACATAGCAAAAAAAATCACTATTAGCAGTGTTGCTGACATTGCTTGCATTTTAATTGTCATAAGTTGATAGTATTTAAAAATTGAGTAGGTGTAATGTACGTATACATATAAAACTTGTTTAAATCTATGAATCGTAATTGTCCAGAAAATTTTGTAAAATTTCCTACTTTTGATATAATCGTTTTCAATTTCCCTGACAGTTACCTGATTTCCAGTATTGCTACAACTCTGCTGCTAATATATGGAAAACAAAAACAATAACAGTTACATCATTCTTGCGTCATTCATAATGACTGCTAATGTTTAATAATCCTATTTGCATCGAAATCCATGAATCTATTTATAACGTAATTTGCATCCATAAAATTTGAACCTACGGGTTATCGCGTGCAGTCCGTTAATCGAGCGAGTCGTAATGTGGACGGCAAAGCAGCTTAGGTACTAGATTTCTCTTTCTCTTTTTTCTTCTGCAAAATGTGAACATATATTCCTGAAAAGATGAAATTAAAAAAAACTCATTATAATTAAAGCGGTTCCTAGTGATGCTCGTCTCACTTTCAACGCGGAAAATGTACGGAAATGCGAGCTGAAAGCAACGGAGACCCCACTAGTTTTACTCCAACTCCGATTTAGAGTCCGGCGTGTTGGTGAAGTGTGTTACATTACGTGAACGTAACGAGTTCCTGCCTCGTAAATAAAGCGAGCGCCTTTGACAACGACGCCTCCCGCGCATCGTCGGCGCTTTACGAGCTCGACTCGTGAACTCGCGTTCGTGGACGTACATGCGTACCATACATACGTGCACGCACTCAACGGGCACATGAACAAGTCTGGCGTAAAGTACACGCGACAGCTCGCCAGCTACAAAGCCCGTATGGCGTGTGAAACACCGGTGCCATGCGACGCGACACGACCATGTCGGTGGTGTGGTACTCCCGGCGGACGCTGGCTGGCTGAAGTGATAGCGAAGCGGAGAGAGGAATCAGAAGAGCGATCGGGAAGGAGAGATGGAGAAATGGAAAGAGGGAGAGAGAAGAACGAACGAGCGACGTAGTAAGGAGCGCGTACTACAAGGCACTCAGGAATCTCCCCGGTTCCCTAATAGGCAGGTGACTGCCTGACTTGACTGCTGAGTGCCGGCGGTCTATCGGCCCGCGGGCGAACAATAATACGACTCGAGCTGCCTGCCCGCCTGCCTGCTTGCTTGCCTTCTTGCCTTCTCTCTCTCTCTCTCTCTCTCTCATTCACTCACTCTTTCACTCAACGTGTATACACGCAGCACACATATCTGTGCACGATGAACGTTCGTTCCACAGCGTGTACGAATGAACAATTTTACGCGAGGATGCTGAAATTTAGGATATCGATTTTACCCGTTCGAGCGTCGATGCATTATTATTCAATGACGTTAAAACGTTGACATCTTTTCAGTATCGGTTTTCGCTAATAATACCATCTAGGGAAGCAGTTCTTGCAATAATATATTAACGAGTATCGATTCGAGAAATAATTATATGCAATATTGTAAAGTAGTAGGTGTAAAATATGAAATCGAAGTAACGAATCATACGTTAAATTTTTTTTTCTAAAATTTCCTTCTATTAAAGAGTACAAGTTCACGTTTCCAATCATAGCCGTGTGCGTTCGAATGCTTCGAAAAATGACAAAACGAAAACGAATTCCAATCTGCAAATACAGCCAAAGCCTTTATTCAACGATGGAATTTTTTCGATCAATTATTTCGACCAGTTCAACTACGCATCGAGCTTTTAGCTTTTTACATGGGGAATCAATTAAACTCCTTTGTGATGCATCGATAAGCGTCATAAATGCACGCGCAATTCTAATTTAGGCTAGGCTAGGTTAGATTATCGCGACTAAAACCTTGATATTGGTTATGAAAGTCCATTCTCTACAGTATTTTAATCTTTATTTATTTTGATGTACGCGCGCGCGCGCAGTATGCACATTTCTGAATTGCACGTCATAATCTTTTTGAAAGTGACATAAGAATGAGATACAAACATTCAATAATAAACATGTAATGTGATTCAACATTTCTTTTATCACGTATGAAAATTGCTAAACTAACTTTCAAAATTCTTTGGAGTGGAATCTTATTCTAAAAAATAAAAATTAAATCAGTCTTGAAGAATTTTCAATATTTAAGAGTAAAATTTTTTTTACTCTAAAAATTTTTAGAAGAATAGTGTAATAAATAAAATTTTCATATTTCTCTAGATTCGATATTTTTTGATAAAATTTTGTAAATATGATAAAACTATTCACGTAACATCTTCCGCACAATTCTGTTCAGGTCAGTGGGCTTTTACCCTTTTACAAACGAAAGTCAATTAATCTCTTTGTCACGCATGGATACGCGCGATGTACGAACGGAAGAATGGACGTCGAATGCACGATAATAGGTTACAGCCGGTAAAACCGTATATTTGGTTACAAAAGTCCATGCCTGTGTCCTACATTTAAATGTCAACGTCCAATTTTCTCGGTGATAATATTACGCAATTTTTATATTATATTTCAGCTTCTATATAAATATATCTGAATATATTTTTTTTTTTTTCAGTAAAAATATAATAAAAAAATATATTTTTTAAATATATAATTATGATACAAAATTTTTCCAATGAAACTAAATCTAATGAAATAACGGAAATCCTATGTTCGGTGAAAACGGATTTGAGTAGTTAAAATATTTGTGTAAATTTATATACATATCTGATTCTGCAAACTATGTGCCGAAAAAATTTTTTCGGTTTTAAAATGCAATCATGAATAGAAAGAAAAAGAGAAAGAGAGAGAGAGGAGAGAGAGAGAGAGAGAGAGAGAGAGAGAGAGAGAGAGAGAGAGAAAGACCAAAGTTATAATATCACTTATTCAATTAACAAGCAATTTAATAATAGTTGACGCTAATACAAGTAATAAGCATCTTTATAAGAAATAAGAATATTAATACTCTGATGTTAATGAGACTTTTAAATCTGTGAATAATTTATAACTTTAGATATATATATATACACCTAAATTTGTTTTTTTTTTTAACAATAACAAATCGTAGAACCCTCTAATTTTCTATCTTGGCACTTTTCTTTACACAATTTCTTTACACAAATACATACGTTTGTATAGTTTTACAACTACAAAAGAAATTGCAGAAACAGAAATATATACGTAAATTTAATGATTGAATGAAAAAGAGGAGCAACAAAGAGATCTCTTTCGAACACAGTAATTTTATCGATTCAATAAAGCACAAATGAAATGTAAATTCCTCGCGGTTTACGAAATCAATTATCGACTCAATGAGAAAATGTTTCCGCATGCTCGGCGAGTGGGCGTATCGCCGTGCGAACTTTGTCGTTTAAGCAACAGCAGCGAAATACACTTTGTACATATAATATATGTGCACGTGTTATCCAATATATAGACGCTTCGGTCGCACGGTTGATAATCTCGCTGCTCCCGTCACACATGGAATACTTTACGACGCCGTGCGTGCCCGAAGAAGAATTGAATTAAGACGCATACAATGTGAACAAGTCGTTAATCAGCTTTTACGAGCCGCGGACACTGACGCAATTGCAAAAATACCGGTCTTATCTACGCCAATTAGAAAGATGTCGTAAAAAAAAAAAACGTCAGTAATGATAACGAATAGACCACTAAGAGATCATAAATAAAAAAAATTGTTATTTGTCAAAGCATTCTCTTTGAGACAGATATATTTGTCTGAATAAAAATAGAGTAACGCTATATGGTTTAAAAAAATGTTATCATTGATGAGAAGAAAAAATAGCTTGAAATATGCTGGAACATACATGTATTAAATTTGTCAAATTAGATAGAGCCACTCGTGTGAAATTGATTTTCCAACTTTTGAAAAAACTAACTTTCTATACTCATTCGATTATTCATCGTATGCACATTTCGAATTTTCGTTTGTACACTTTTGATAAAAAAAAAGTGACTAAAAAAACAATTTTAGTAGGATTAATTTCACACTATAACTCCTCAAACACGAGCAAATTAGATTTAATCTCAATCGATAAATTTTCGTTTGCACATTTCGGAACAAGTCAACTTTACGCTTGTACACCTTTGGTTAAAAAATTTATGATCAATTACAGTTTCGAGGACAGTAGATTTAGGTAGATAGGTTCAAATCGCTTGTTATTGTACTATACTCAAAATAGCATGAATCGATAGATTTTCATTTGCACATTCCAAAACAAATCAATTTTTCGTTTGCACACCTTCAGGTAAAAGTTATTAATAAATAAATGTTGGAGAGTCAACTTTATGCTGCAAAACGTACGTCTCGAATTAAAAAAAAAAACAAGTTTGAGAAATAATATCAATCAACAGATTTTCGTTTGCACATTAAGAAATAAGTCGATTTTTTATTTATACGCATTTAGTTAAGAAGTTTTTAACAATTAAAGTTCCAAGGACAGTCGACTCAAGTAGATAAGTCTAAATCGCAATTACTATAATTACTATAATCAAAGTAACATGAATCGATAAGTTTTTGTTTGCACATTACGAAACTAATCGATTCTTCGATTGCACATTCTTGTTAAAAAATTACTACATTCAAACCTATTTACCTAAGAAGTCAATTGCCCTTAAAATTTAATTGTTATTAATAACTTTTTAAGATGTGCAAACAAATAAGCTATAAAACGTTAATTTTTTCAAATTTTGTTGGGGGCTAACTTTACACGAGTGACTATGAGTGATTTTTCTTCAAAATCCTATGAGAAAAAAACAGATATACATTACTTTTCCCTGCATATAAATATCTCACTCTAAGTTACATTGTTTCGCTCTATAACTTTAATTAAGATTATAAAGAGTGAGACAATATATTCTATTCTAAATTAAGAAACCTTCCAATAAGAGTTTGAACACAATCCTCGTAGTTTCGTAAGTAGAATAATAATTTTAACAAAAGTCTGTGAGAGAAAAGGACATATATTTGCTACTGTTTTCTCTTTCTCATTTTATTCTACCTTTTTCTTATCTCTCTTTTTCTTAGTCTCCCTTTTTTCCTTCTCAGAAATTATTAAAAGATAGCGGACCAATCAAAAGTGGCTTTCTTACGTCCAGACCCTAATTAGAGGGTCTCTAAAGAGGTCTAGTCTAAATAAGCCTTCAAGCAAACAGCAAGCTGATTAGCTGCGCTTTTCGCCGGCAGATTCGATCGATACGGACCACACAACACGGATATCGAATCCGGAGTGTTTGGCGCACAGCACATACGCACATGCGACAACGGCTCGTACGCCTCCGGCTGCTCGTGCGGATCCTGACAATATCGCGTATGCATAATACGAGAGACAATGTAACTCAGCCCGGGTACGCCGCACAATTAGTGTGCGCGCGGTCGTCGCGGGCCGTAACGTAAGCCGCAACGACGACGCGCGTGTGTCGCCAGCATTGCCGACGCCTATGTTTGAATCGCGTCGGCGTGAGCATGCGTGCGAGCCTGTGCATACGTGCGTGAATACGTGAGGCAAACTATCGCCCGCGGTCGCTGAGTAGTCGTCATCGCTGTCGCGTCTGTAATTGTGCTTTTCCATCTCCGCATTTCCATCTCCTGCACTTCACACAGAGAGAAGGAAATTGAGAGAGATAAACAGAGAAAGAGAGAGAGAGAGGAGGAGGAGACGAGCGGAAAGCTGATAACATATGCGCCTATGATAGGAATGAGGATGATAGCATACTTCTTACTGGGAAGAAAGAGAAACGAGACTGCGTGAGGATGGATAGAGATGGCCGCATCGCACCGTAGTAGCTGTGCGAGCGAGTCAACAGCATTACGTGTTTGTAATAGGAGTAACTGCGACAGCACGCGGGATATTCTTCATTGGGTAGAGAGAGACGAGACAACGCTTGATATCCGACGGAGAGGGACAGTCGGAGTGAGGAAGAAGCCGAAAAAGACTGCAGGCTACGTCGTGAGAGCGACGAGAAGCGCGATACCGTATGCCGATGAATGCAACGAGAATACAGCATATATTTTTCTTCGTCACACCCGATGGAGCTGGAACTCGCGAGTGCAGCGAGGACAGTGCGATGCCACGCCGAGGAAAGGACAGCGCGAGCAGACATCAGTCGCTCTCGTGTAAAGTGCGCGCGATAAGGACGCGCGATTGCACCCTCGTCGTTGCGAGGGTGAGAAACGGAGAGAGAGAGAGAGAGACATTGTGCGGTAGAGGGAGGAACGGAGAGCGACGTTGTTGTAAGGGAAGGACATTATAGCGAAGAGAGGAACAAAGAGAGGAACAACGTCGTATTGTAGAAAGAAGGAGAGGAATATACGTCGTCGAAGAGGAGGGACTTGGAGAAGGATCGGTTGAATCGGAGGATCGCTGATGCGTGAGAAAAGAAGACGGCAGAAAGACAGAGGAACCGCCGCACGAAAGGAGAATATTTGAGAAAGATAAAAGATGTGCGATAGACGTGGTGAGTTAATGCGAGTGGAGACGAGTTGGGTTAGAGAGAAAGAGAACCACTGATTTGTCCAAGTGCTGAAGTACTATATATATATATATATATAAAATGAAAAACTGACATTATAAATCTAAATGGATAGTGGAGTTAATTAACGGTGAAATACAATCTCATTATCGATGTGCATAATCGATGAGTTATAACGCAGAGAAAGAGAGAGGACGAGAGAGAGAGAGAGAGAGAGAGAGAGGGGGGAGAGAAAATTTCGTGCGCGCGTCCGTGTGTGTATGTGTGTACCTATACATGCATCAGCGTAAGAGAAACGGAGAAACAAGATTTTCCCGCTCGCTCGCGCTCACGCACGGTCGATCGTTCCTGCCGGCGGCCATTTTGTGCTCGCCCGTAGACCCGGCGTTCCCGACGACCCGGGGAAAATATTGGCCGACGATTCTCCGCGATAGCATACCCGTTGAACGTTGCCCGTGCGACGGGGACACGTCGCGGCCGACTGAGCGATCGGCCCGACGTCGAAGAACGCGGACAACCGCGTCGCGACGCACGTCCACCGCTTCGTGCCGGCCGGTTGGAACGCGTCGACGTTCCGCGACGCGGGACAATTCGTTTCACGTCGGATTCCCTTCCGTGGTTCTCCTCTCGTCCGCGGTACAGCCGGGCACGAAAGTACGAGAACGCGCGACGAGTCCTGCTTCGTGAATGTCGCTGCAGAATGAACCCTGTCGCTCGCTAATCCTTTCGAGGATTTCGTGTATCTGCTTTAAACGAAAAATTTAGGTGCCTCTGTGTTATGACCACAGAATATATGCGTAACAATGTGTGTATTACAAAAGTAATAATAACTAAAAAGAGTAGAATTTAAGCCAGGAAAGATAAAAGTGTTGAAAAGTGTCAAGTACTGTAATAGCGTTTCTATACACTTATGCAAAAAAAAAAAAACATCGAAAAATATCAAATATAAAGCTATTGTGTAGATATTTGTATATAGTTACAGCATGTACCCGTGTATAAATATTATATATGTACTTATATTGTATATGCATGGAACATTGAAAAAGAAATTTATTAAATCTCAATTACATATGTATATTTTTTTTCTTTGAATAATACTAAGTAAACATTTTTTTACTTGCAGTACGTATATATTCAATAAAAAAATGATAATTAAATCAAATAAATATGTTTACATTTAATGAATATTTATTTAGAACTATTCAAATAAATATTTATTAAAATTTAGTATTTTTCTTCAGTCTACATACACAAAATTAAATCGTTTTCTTAAATATACACATAAATCACAATAGATATCTTTCGATTTGAACTTTAAATATTTCTTATTGTATAATGTCAATGTTAAAGCAACTACATTTATAGAATTTTTTAAGTCAAATCCAAGGATCGAGCAAAACAATACAAACAATGCCACTGAATTCATTGAAACAAATTGTTTATTCGTGTTTATTCGCGTTCGTTTAGACCAACTTAATTCATTAACAAAACATACATAACTGTATAATATATTATTATTAAAAACAATAATCTTAACTCCTTAATTAAGATTGATCATATATTCAATCAACTCGAATGATTAAATTTTAATTGTTTCACGGATTTAATTGTTTCATTTATATTTCATCGATATATTTTCCATTCAAAGATTTAAATATTCGATGTTATTAAGAGCGGAGTGTCATTTCTGTCATATCAGAATGAATGCACGATTAACTTTAAATTACTTGGAAAGATAAAATTCACATTAAAGTTCTCAAAATATGGTTCTCTCTGATCGCGCGTTTTCTCGATGGACATGATATAAAAGAATAATATGTAAAACGTTCGTGAAGAAAAAAATAAAAGTATAAAAATATCCATTAGTTCATAGGATTTAATACATGCGATTCAGTGAATAATTATAAATTCAAAAATTTTATAAATGTCACCAGATTTATATCCACAAAAAGACTCGAATCTTTTCGTGGTAAATTTTTTTAAGGAGCGATATTGAGGTATTCGAATATTACAAGAAAAAATGAAAGTGTGCCAAGAAAAAAATTTCCAGAATAAATTATCTTACTCCATCGTGGTCAGCAATAACAGAGAGAAAGAGAGAGAGAGAGAGAGAGAGAGAGAGAGAGAGAGAGAATATTTCCGTTACAATTCCTAAAATACAATGGTCGTGTCGAATTAAGTTCCAGGATAATAAGAGCAAAAATAAGAGTAATAAACACAAGATATAAACTGCTTTACTACACTGTGTTCCCATTCTCGTTCAACATCAGCGTATTATAACACACGAAGCCGCTCTCCCATCGCCAGATTAATATTAATGCTCGATCCGCCCTCTTCCCGCCCATCCGCGAGCGCAGAATAATACACGGTCTTCGTGCCGTTCATAAAAAAACGTATCGCATGGTGCCGAACCTTTTACGAGTGAAACATGACGAGTGGCGGCGCGGTGGTACGTACGGAAATCGCGACTGTACCGTTATGAGTTACGAGTGCCATTCTGCCAGCATGAATACGGGATGTCTTTTGGACGCGCTCCAGGAAGGCTTTTCAAATTGAATTAGAGAAAACGTTCGCTCTGGTACTTCGTATGCCTTGTGAAGCTATGTGACCACCGTCACCAACGACTCTTGGCTGACGTTTCGACCAAGGGTTTAGGGAGACGCCCCGAGGCCTCAGGCGAGAAGTGGTGCAGTGGTTAGGATCGTCAAAATTTCCTTTTGGAAATGCAAGAATTATACCGAGCAAATAAAGGGCAACAGAAACACAAAGGAACTTGTGTATGTACGGCTATTCAGTCGTATTTATCTCTTTCCATTCTGACGATAATTAAAGAATAAAGATCGCATGCAAAAGACTAAGAATATTCACGAGAATTCCTGGAAAGTTTTTTTAATATTTCAGCTTGTGTTGCCTTCTTCATGATTCAGGTCACTTTCATTTAATTGTAATACGAGACATGAAAAAAAGAAACAAAAATCTATTATATAATTCTTTTTTCCCTCTGTTATTTTTTACTTATGAATAAAAGACTCAATTACTGACAGTGACCCAAACACTGACAAACTAATTTTAAATGCTTTTTTTTGAATATATAAATTATATTATAAGTAATTGTATTTTCAATTTTACTTAAAATGTTGAAAATGTCTACTTATAAGTGAAATTTAATACAATTATGATACTTACAATATAATTTATATACTTAAAAGAAACATGTAAAATCAGATTGTCTATATTTGAGTCGCTGCACTGCAGTAATTGGATCTTTTACCTATAGCTTATTGATATTTTTACATAGTTTTTTTTATGAACAATTTTAATCCTTCATTGGTATACTAGCAGTTGCGTTGAGTATGACAACGTATGCCATATACATTGTCATATCTCAACGCAACTGCTTATACAACTTTCATAAAAAAAATAAACGTACTGTAACTGATTTGTTTTCAACCAATACGTCCAATACTTTTCTTAATGATCATTAAGAAAAGCATTAAGTAAATGTATATATTCATCAGTAAAAAAGTTATAAACGATAAAATAAACAGAAGCTTCTAAACAAATTATTTTTTGTCAAAAAAATAACCAGCTGCCATATCAAGAGTGGCATAAAGATTATTATTTAATAAGATTTAAAATGTATACATTATATATATAAACTATTTTATAAAGTATCTAATATTTTTTAATACGAAATTAAAGCGTGATTTTCTCAGAATTTTTATACTTTCTTTAACAATGATATGGAAAAGAAATAAATAATCTACAGAAAAAATTTCTCAAAAGTTTTTTTCATCGACATATAAAATTGTTATGAAACAAACCAATTTCCGTAAAAAAAAATTCACGAAAGATTTTAATTTTATCTTGGAGTGCAAACAACAAATCCGCCATCGGAAGGGCGAAGAGATGAGCATTCAAGGAGGACGACACTTGGTTTAATCTCAGCAGAGATCGAAATATATAACGGGTCCCCCGACCCCACTTGTAGATTTGCCCGAGTCAGGAGATCGCTAAGTATAGATCGGACCTTTCCCTATATTGGGTCGCATTTCCATTTCAAGAGCAACGAGGAGATGCTCCGAGATTTTTCGCGTTTAATTCCGAACGGCGTATTCATCCAAGCGAATATAATACATATCGAGTATTAATTCGTTCGCGCGAACCGGTTTTCCATCTGCTTTCTTCTCACGACATTGACAGGCGTACGTATGAGACTTATGTAAAGTGAGAGAGATACAATCGATAAGTCGCAATCTTTTAGAAAATTTATTCTTTTCAAAATTAAAATAAGAACGCACTCTGTGAAATTCGAAATATTATAAAATTACGACACAACAAATAAAATTTTATTTTTAATTTAGGATTAACATTTTAATATCTAAAGGCTTTCATTCTCTGAGATTAATTGTCGATAGTACTCCGCTAATAAAAAACGAAAATAATAATTCATTGAAAACAGGGAGAAGAGCGTCCTCTTTTATCGTCCACGAGGTTATCGTCAATCGGCTTTCGTGACCGAGCGTTTAAAGTCTCGTATTTAATCAATTGCTGATTACAATAATGTATGTATCGAAAGCGTTAATTAAGACCGAGCGGTCCCCGGTAATTGTTTCTTCTCGCTATCGCCGAGCGTGTAACGAGAGGAAACTTCCCGGAACGAGTATCCGGCTTCATTTAGTCATGTGTATTTATCGCGTGCGAAATTCATATGTCTCCCTCTGAAACCGCATGATAAACCCCTCGTGATAAATTACTTTGTAAACTTGTAAAAGTTATAAAATATCTATAAAGATATTTTAATCCTTTCAATTTCCAAGCTTCAGTTATTCACTTATATTTTCCAGTTATTTAACAAATATACGCGTAGCTGCATTGTAAATTCAAGCGTGTAATAAATGTAATAAGTGTCTTCATATATGTGTGTAATTGAAATGTTCCGTACAAAAGTAGCACAATATATTGCGTACAAAAATGGATTTGCTCACACATACACACATATATGTATAATATTATTTTTAAACGGATAATTCAATCAAACATACAAAAAACACTTATTACATACCTGGATTTGTAATGTGAGAGATTCAAATGATTTAAATATCAAACAGACATATATGAACAATAAGTGTAAAAAGTAATCATACAAAAAAAATATTTGTTAAAAAAAAATCTTATTTTTAAAGAGTTAACATTATCAAACGAGAAATGACTCATAAAATCAATATCGAGCGATCATTTCAACACCAATTCAACACACATCGATTTAACGATCATTTTTTACTGAGTAATTAACAATTTATTCAGAAAAAATAAAAAGTCGAGAAACTAAAATCAGGAACACACGCAAAGCTCATTTGTTATGTTAGATAAAATAAAATATATTTATTGTACAAAATTGCTAATTAATGTTTATTTTTTACAAATAAGGCTCCTTTATAAAAAAATTTCCTTGCACAAATACTTTTTGTAATTACTGTAGCTTAATAATAAAGAAATTTTAATCTCCTTAATTTCCAAGCTTCATCAATTATTCACTTATATTTTCCAATTATTTAACAAATCTACGCGTAATTTGTAAATTCAAATGGGTAATAAGTGTCTTCATATGTATATGTAACTGAATTTTCTGTGTAAAAAATAACACAATATTCTGCGTAATACAAAGACTGGATTTACATGTAGCATGTTATTTTTACACGAAAAATTCAATCACACACATATATGAAAAAAAAACACTTATTATTCACTTGGATTTGCAGTATGAAATATTCGAATGATTAAAATATCAAACAAACATATATAGTATAGTAATGAGCATTATGTGATTGCATGATAACTTTATCGATCATCATTGCTTAACAAATCACGCTCATCCTTGAACCAATTGGATCAAGTTCGCTTAGTGATAATTAATTTTTTACGATACCTATATCTAACAATAGTTACACTCTAGGGTATATAAAATTATGTGCGCAAACGTAAGTTAATTAATTTTATCGATAACAGTTGAGATTAATAAAGTACTCAAAATGCTGTTAATTAAAAAAAAACATATTCATCAGAATTGAGATAAATCATTTGCGATAAAATCCATTAATACAAAATATTTGCATAATCGTTGTTATAAGAAAAAAAAAACAAGCCATGCGTCTAAAGGGAAAAAATATAATAAACAAGCATCGATATAATGGCGTATGGTAGGCAAATGAAATTTTTATAGGTAGAAGCATACACAAGATGCGGTCGCTCTCACGACGGCGTGAGATGCCTTCGTGAAGAATAAATAGAAGCGAAGGGAGCAAAAAAAGAAAAAGAAAGGGGAAAAAGTGGTACGTCGCGTCTCGGGCAAATTGCATTGCTGGTATAACGCTGTTCCGTGAATGCTCTTCGTGCTCTAACACCGTGCAGTAACACCAGGCATTAAGACCCTTTCTCGATGCATCGTGACCCTTACATTCGCGATATAACCACCCGCGTAAAAAACATAGCTGCGATTTTCTTGTCCCGCATTTTTTTGTAGCCGCTGTACATTTTTTATGTTAAACACTCGATTCGCTTTACTTTCTTTGCCAGAAATGCATTTATGTCAATCAACTGAAATAGAAGCACATAAAATTGTGATTGATTTGATAAAAGTTTCATATGAAATAAAAATACCTTGAGAAATTAAATCATGTATGATGTCGACATTTTGCACTAAATAATTTGAAAGTTCATTATAAAGCAAGCATGTTTGTGATTTCCGAAAATAGTGCGCGATTTCTAGGACACTGCATATGTGTTGAACATATTCAACGTCCGCACGCGCGACTTGTAAGATATTTGCAATTTACATTGGCATATATCACGTCGTGGCACAAATTACGACTGTGTAGTCGTTTCGCAACAGTGTCAGTATTTACCGGTGGCTATCGCTTCGTCCAATTATACATGGTATCATACGCGTCACGTCGTAATTATTGGCATTGCCATTGTACGCAGCAGCAAACACTCATCCGACTGGCATTTGCATGATTGTTGTATGGAGATCAAATATAGATACTGTGACATAGCTGTCATTGTGTCGATTGATAGAAAGACAAAGAAAATGGCGCGTTCAAGTTGTTCCCATTATTTATGTAAATAATATATTTTTTTTATATATGCCTATATATTTTTTACAGTAATAAAAGAATAATTATTGATGTATTTTTATCGTCAATCTGACTCACAAAAATGAGTCAGACCGCTGAATACATGTAATGTAATTTTTTATATTACGTGTATTATATTTATATATGTTTGATATACTAATATTGTGCACAAATTACCATATGCGCTTATTTTTACGTCTTGCTTCATTAGTTGTTTTAATTGCGAAGAATTTGGTTATTTCTTATTAATTATTTAATTAAATTAAAAGTTAATTTTTAAGAAAATGTTGAGAGATCCATTATACTGCAGATATAAATGCGTCGATGTCTCGAACTTAGGTATTTTTGGATGTAGCGTTACGACGTGTCTTAAATTTGAGACGCTCGTAACGAAAGGTTACATAAAGCATACTTTATGCGGCACAACCGATACGAGATATCGCGAGATCGCGCAAAAACCGCGCGGATGCAACCGCGTAATTACGCTGCACGAACACGAGAGCGGATAGCCGGCTTGCTTTTTTCGACATAATTGAATTCTGGGATAATTGATCAGACCGAGCGGGTGAGCGAGCGGATCTTCGGGGGCATTAAACACACTCGTAATTATCAAACTTCGGTACTGTTATCGGGGCAGTACATAATTATTACCGTCGCATAATTTGCCGACAATTAGCGCCGGGAGCAAAGTCTACTACTGCATACGATAAACAGTATAATCGTGGACACACGGTTATGTGCAGAAATGAATATCGTTGTAGAAGCTCCGCCTTGAAACTATTTATCGATTCTCATTTCATATTGATGGTTATAGTTTTTCGATAAATTTGCATCATATTTCAAGCAAATTGCAATTGAGCAATAAAAAAACTGCCTTTAATATGTATATTTCTGCATGATTGTGGATCTCGAAAATTTATTAAAGTTTATTGATCGAGTGTTTACTCTCTTAAGTATATTTTTAATCTACAATACATATAATCTATATGGATTCTATGTTAATTTTAAAATTGCACAACTTGCGAATCACAAATAGCAATTATTAAAATCTCGCTTCTTAATTTAAATATAATTATATTATATTTTATATTATCTGTTTATATATTGCATTATATATATTATTATTTAAATATAATTTATTATAAGTTAAAATTAAACTAGTGAGAATAAAATCAAATAATATAAGGAATTCCATTTTCGATCGAAGTGAATCTCGGTGTTTAATAATATTCATACATAAATATATTATTCCTGTTATGTAAAGAATAATTTTCTGAAGACGCGCGTTAGAAATATATATAGATCGAAACTATTAATAATTTTGTTTCTAAAATATTTAACTGCGTACAATTTTTTATACGCTAGAAATATAATGTAACGAGCCATTCATAAATTTGAAAACGTTTGCGATATTCTCGCATTTAAGTAACTCAGTGAAAAAAAATGAAAATCAATTTAAAAATTTATATTAATTGAGCACATTATAACAAATATTTTTTCTCTTTTGTCTTTTTTCCGTAAAATTGTTAGTTCAACGTTTAAAAACATTTTCAAAAAAGTACAATAAGTTTTTACACAATAAAATTTCGACAGCACTTTGTAAAAAATCATACCAATTTTTTAAAAAGGCATTTTAAAATTTGAAGGTCTATTTTAAAATTTATTTCTTAAATTTTATCTGAGGTTATTTTATTCACAGATACATCGTTTCCAAAAATACCAAAAGTATTGAACAAATATTGAATTTCAAATTTATGTAATTTAAGAATAAAATATTATAATAATAAAATTTAAATGTTTAATGCCAATTTAAAAGTTTTATTTTTCCTTTTTAAAATGCATTTTTCAAAACTTCTCTACAATTTTTTTCCATATGCGAAATACTTTAAATTTTTGTAAAATACGAGAAAACACGCAAGTGTTCTGAAATTTATTAAATGGTACTGTGTATATATTCTAGGTTTCATCAGCGTATTTGAACTTTACTATCATATTAATTGAATATACAATTCGCTTAAAAGGACTATCATTGTTCCATTGGAAAGTTCCTTCAATCATGCACGAGATCAAAGTGGCAAAACGCAATAATTCACGCATCCGTCTTAGAACTGTCGTAATCGCTTACGTGCTCCAAAACATTCACCGCATTGCTTGACAATAGTGGGGATATGTTATCCGTAACGAATGATACCCAATTACGCGAAAAAAAGGCAGGAAAAGAACGTGATTTCATCACGGTCGCGAGTACAATACAATCGCTCCATCATTGCTAAACGTGTCAGCGCCAGCGTAAAGATCGACGATATACAGGGTGTTCAACACAAAAAGTTGAAACACGACAGTGATACCTTTATCAAAGATAAGTTAAGCGAGATTGTTTCTTTCAAAGAGCGACATGTTTCGTAAGTTACGTAACTTACATATCAATCGCGATTAAGAAAGTAATATCTTAATATCAATATCTTAATATCAATAATAACTTAATACCAATAATATAACGGAACAACTCGATTATTGACAGTTCGATACAATCAATTACAATATTATCTTGATCCTTTGTGAAAGTTTGAGCTGACAATGCTTATTATTTTCCTTCTCTGTGAATTATTCAAGTATAATCTAAATAATTCTAATGTAATGTATACATATTATATGTATGCCACGATAAAGCAGTCACGATAAATTATCTATCGTATGTCTTTTACATAGTAAATATGATGCAGACGATATGTAGACAGGTCACGTAGATGAGACTTTATAGTCTATCGTATACTTTGCAGTTCAACGCGATTCCCTTCCCATCATAACATCGTCGGTTCATTCAAAATACCGCAAGCAATATCGATCTTGAAGCTACATTTACTCATCCGTGTCGCGAGTAAATTTCAATCTGTCCGTACCATAAAGTTATAGAGAATAATACCGCTATAGTCGAGCATGAAATAGACCATGAAGAGATACTTTCAAGCATACAGCAAATTACTTTTAATATCTGATTACAAATCTATTTAACATGTATTTCATTAAGAGTACTTTAGAAAAAGAACACCGTTCTTCAGTAATGCTTTTTTTCCAAACTTTTAATCCATACGAAAGAAGACCGTGAAAAATATAACACAAATAAATCGAGTATCTTCGTAACTAAACATTGTATAATACTTTGTATAAAAAACATGTGATTGATTGTAGCCTTTACATTCACCATCGTGAAATAAATACATGAAAAATTCAATTTTATTCTCATAAATTCGCATAGTACTTTTAAGACAGATAACAAAAAAATTCTTAACGGCTCGTTATTTTAATGACGGTACCAATCATTTTCCACGTTTAGTAAAAATATTTAGTAAAAAATATTTTATATTTTTTTGTTACAAACGATTCACTAAGTCCTTGTTAAAATTTTGTACATTTTTAATATATCTGAGTGTTAACTTCAAATAATCGTGTTATTCGAATATTTTGGATTTAAATTGATGTGCAACATTTTGTAAAATAAAAATGACACAAGTAATGAGTAAGTGGACAAATAATATCAAATTATTATATGTTTTTGAAACATATAAATTCTAAAATAAAAATGGATAAAATGTATTAATTTCACATATTACAGATATTCAATTTATTAAAACGTGTTAAGTTAATATATTACAAATGTTAATTCTGATAAAAGAATATAACTGCTTACAAATTGCTCCGTTTGGAATTAATTTTTTATATGATACTTGTATTACTTTCTAACATATTCTTATATTAAATTAAGATAAAAATTTGAGTGGACCGTCTGGGACACGTGAAATGTATTAAATTCAACACAAATATTGTGTTCTAACCGGAAATATGTATGCGAAAGTTGATGACGCGAATAATGTAGCGATCAGGATATATCCTTTTCCAGAAGGTTGTCGCCGCTTCGAAACGCTTTCAGCGCTTTAACGCCTCGTTAAACGATACCTTTCGACGTCGACGACGACGACGACGACGATGTGCAACGACGGTATAAGGACGATGATGAGCACAACGGTGACAATGACGATGAGAAACGCTAATTACTCAGTGCGAGAACCGTTTCGGTTCACTCGACATCGTTATGTCGCCGACAATGGCCGATTATATCGCGGCGGGCGTACATACGCACTTGTCACTTCCGGTCTGCTCGTCCCGTCTCCGTTTATCGTTAATCAACTTAATTAATCGGAATCGCATTGCTCTCCGCGAACGCTTTTGCGCCTACATTAATGCGCGCGCGCTAATGGGAGCGATAATATCGTCCCGTCAAAGAGAAAATCTTTTTGTTCTTTATCAGGGTCTCTTCTGTCGCGCGCCGATAAAGCGAAAGGATCTTTATCCGCAATCTTTTAATTTAATTACTTGCAGGATTTCGTGCTGGAAGATTCGTTTTCCTTCTCTCTTTTGCGGCTAAAAAAAGTATACTCATTGCACTATTGGATCAAAAGAGCAATGGTAATCTAATTCCTTGAATAAAATAACACTTTGTTATTTTTAACTTTCATGTATGTCAAAATGTAAATCAAACCATTTCTGTGGTCAGTCTGAAAATAAGCAATGTCCATATTAGCATATGCACTTAGTAAATAATAAACTGAGTTTGAATCGAACACATTCGTGACCTGAATTAAATTGTTTAACTTTGTTGTTTTAATTAATGACATGTGAGTAAGAGTAAGTGACCTATAAAACTGATTAAAACTAACCCAAATTGGGTATAATTTGACTTTATAAATTTAACAGTGTATGAGGTAAAATTAACTTATGTAGATCTGATTAATCGCATTCAATTCGAGACGTGAAATTATAAATATAGGTAATTCATATATATGATACGTTGCAAATAATATGGAAATTCTAATTCGCATACACATATTGCATAATATAATATATAAATAAACAAATTCTTTCTCTCTCTCTCTCTCTCTCTCTCTCTCTCTCTCTCTCTCTCTCTCTCTCTCTCTTTCTGGTCTTATCTTTCCATATTATATATCAAACCTTGTTAGCTATTGTATCGAATCGATAACGATGAAATTTTATCGTTGATTTTTATCGAAATTATTTATACAAGCTAGCGCTAAAAAAGTTATTTTCTGTTGATAAAACGTTAAACAAATGACATTTATATTACGCCGACTGAATTCGGCAATGAGTTTAATTATCCAAATCAATATATGGCCTGGAATACGTAACTATAAATATGCAGCGTGCGGTTAGAGACACGGAATTATAAATACCTATGCGAAATTTACGGAAAGCCGTAAAGTTATAAATATTGATGATAACAGGTTAGAGCGCTTCGTTACGTACGTAACAGATATAAAAATTTATAGATTGTAGATTATAAATATCTGGAATTTTTTTTCAAATGTCAAAATTTTTTGTGAAATTTTTCTATGTAATAACTTCGTGTTCATTTAGAAAGTAAATAAATAGATAAAACTCAAATGCACACACATAGAGAGTACAACGCGAAATGAATATACAGATTGTGTATTTGATAAATATATATAAAATTTAAAAAAATATGCAATATTACGTATACAGATTCTTTGGACAGAAAAACGACGAGAGCACAGATTAATTCCGATATAATACCGTCCGCGTGATATATGTGCGCGTTGTATGTGCGCGTATCAGCGCGAAGGTATGCGTGCACGCATAACTCACGCCTATCTCGCTGGCCTTCCAAGCATGTCCGTGGTATACTATCGCGCCAGCAATTGTAAGCGGAGGGCAAAATGCTGTTGTTTTAAGTTTTGTAAAAAGAAATGAGAAAATGCAAGCTTTTCTTTATCAGTAAAAATTTGGTTTTTACACCAATAAAATATATAGCCCAAATACATTAAAGAAAATAAATTGCGTAAAAAGTAGATAAATATATCAATCTTGACAAGTCCAAAATAAAAGTAACACCTTATGTAAAAAAAAAGTTTCGTAAAAATCTATCGAAAAGATTTACATAGTTACTACGTTACCTCACTGCTAGATATATGCCGTCTCCATTTCGAGTGTCTCCATTAAAAATCGTCGAAATAAACATTGTTGCGCATGTGTAAAGCACCGTTATATTGCCGTGAATATATTACCAATATGTTATACCGGTATCTTTTGAATAAATTTACACAAGACTCACGAGAGAGTGAGAGAGGCCGAAAAATGAGAAGAGAAAATAATCGGGATCGATTAAAAAAAGACGATGTAAAATCAGAACGAAGGGAATTATCAGCGCAAAGAAGGCTCTCGATTTATAAGACTCCCGGCTCAATCGTTTTTTCATCACGCACCATTCTTGATGTCGGGGCGACCGTAAGGGCCATCGCGATGGATCGAATCGAGCACTTAAAGGGATTACCGCGCTGCGAGTATATCGCACGCCAGAAAAAAGAGAGAAAAAGAGAGAGAGGGAGTCACTTAGTTTAATGAAAAAATGAAACCAAGCTAAAGGCGAATTTACACGGTTCGATCTTGATGATTATCTCTCGTCCAAATCGGCCAAAATAAATGTATCGGATTAATGAGATTTCGTTCAGAATCTGTACGATGCATCTTTAACGCACCTTAATCACATCATATAATCATTTGAAGAGGATGAAAATAATAAATGTCGTAGCTTAAAAAAAATCGATTTTAAAATAACTATAATATATTCTTACGCAATCTGAATTTTTATTTTACAAAATACACGAAGAAAAATGAGTAATGATCTTACAAGACTATACATTTTAATTATTTGTGCCAAACTTATGACAAACTTTGCTTGCCTGAAAATAAAAATGTGTATGGAGATGTAAGGTAAAAAGTACATTCCCCAATTATAGTAAATACATTCAAATGATGATTTTATGTAAAGTAAATCATAATATTCTCAAGACTATAAGCACACATATACATACGACTCTCAAAAGACTATTATTCACTTATATTTTTTACCGCGCAGTAAAGTAAATTTTATCAGCACCAAGGCAAAAAATACTCGTCGATAAAGTAAATTCTACTACTGAGATGTGATAAATTTACTTTAAAAAATGTAAAAAGTATGTTACAGTATGACTATATGACGATCGCTGATTTACCAAAAGAGTAAAGTAAATTTTACATAAGGGTGTGTCTGTTCCCATATAAACCTGCCAATTCCATAAAATTTATAATATTATACTAGAATTGTAGCGTATATATTACTTTATATTTTTCTGCGTTTATCTGTATCGAAAAAATGATTTTGTTAAATCATTAAAAATTTTAATTATTTGTAGATACAGATTTGCAAATAATTTTGTTGAATCATCAAAATAATTACATAGGAAACTCAGGCATGAGGTACAATGCTATGAAAAATCTTGACATTCTAGCAACCACCAACTTGAGTGTCCTACATAAGTATTTTGATAGTCCAATAAAATTTCTATATAAAAGATCTATATTTAACTGAATTTTTTTAGATGTTTCGTGTAGAACGCTCAAGCTGCTTATTAGAATATCAAAACTTTTTGCAGCATTGCTTATCATGCTTGAGTTTTCTACATAATTATTTTAGTGATCCAACAAAACTGTTTTTGGGTTTTTTATTTAAAATATTTTTAGATACTTCGGCAAAATCGTCCTTTCCATGCAGTTCTAAATTTTATCATTTTTCCAATTTTATAAAATTATATTTTTCTTAAAAATTATATCACTCCAGCCTCTTATACCTCCTAGTGTTTATCCTTCTTACTAATTTTAAACCGACTTTTTTTTCTTCTTTCATCGTTTTGCTTTGAAATAACATTTACATAAAGTATTCTTTCAAGAGAGCGATCGTCGAAGATAAACCGTGTAAATTCGACTTAAGACTCGACAGGCTCCTTAAGGGACACTTCCCATCTCGACGTAAGCAGGCGTCGATGCGAAACGGAGGAAAACTTTTATTAAATCGGTCCTCGTGGAGTACGGGGGCCGATAATTACTAGAAGGAGCATCGTGTTCACGGGAGCGAAACGCCGTCGAGAGAAAACTTACGTAATCGCGATGCGCACTTTACGAGCGTGGCGGCTAAGCAATCCCGCGGATTTCGACCTGCGCAGCAGAGAAAGTACAAGAACAGATAGAAGATAGTTTTATACCACTGAATGAATAAGATTTGTGAAACCGAATTACAGCTATTAATCAACAACCGGAAAATAAGTTCCTTGTACTGAAATCATTAAACCGCGAATAAACAGAAGTTTATTTCTTTTGTTTAATTTTACTTCACTGTATTCGTAACACGTTAAAAACTTTGTTAGTCTATTTATAACAGAAATGCAACATATTTTCAGGACAATATGTTGCAGAATACGCGCATATGTTGCGTATAATAATATAATTTAAAAATTAAGTCATATAGTATAGCAGAAAAAATAACGTACGTTATTATTATTATGCGTATTTTGTATAAATGTACTCTAGTTTGACGAGATATAATCTGATGTGCTTAGTAATGTTTAATTTATTACGAGATCATCGCATCGATAATAATTCAAGATAAGGTAATACTGTTTACCACGTCATTGTCATTATAAGACCGTGATATAATTGAGAAGATGTATATATAGTATTATATCTAATTGGCATAGAGTAATACATATACACCGGATACATGCTATCCTCATAACTTCGCGGGCCGAACTATGCATCAGCGTTCTAATTAATCTAAACAATTAGCCACATCATATGATATCGCATCATCATGTCACGTAGCGCAGTGTTACGTCAATATCTATAATAAACTGCGCTGCATATCAGTTTCCATTAATTATAGCATAATTATAAGCATTCTAGCGAGGCACATTCCCGGCAATTTTGATGAATATAGTTGAGCGCATAACGTTGTCGCGCTAAATCAGAGGTGCGCAACTCAAATATTAATTCAGGCCGCACATCGTTTACATTGAAATTAGCTTGGCCGCAACATCAAGTGGTTATTTTATGATAATGTCACCATTGTGTATAATAATTGCTGCTAGACAGGGACTCGACTTGCAAACTTTGCCGCTCGTTGATGAGTTTCAAAAGTCGTGTTGTTATTATTTTAACTCTAGCAGCAGTATTAAATTGAGAACAGTGGATCTTACTGTAATTACGTTACAAAGTCTTCCTTTCCGGCTGCAGTATGCTATATAACGTGTTACGTCATTGGAGGAAAAGGAGGAAGTAAACTGTCATGTACGAAGAATCTCAGCGGCACAGAGTGCGCCTGCGTGAATTTATAGCCACCCTGTATTATCGTATACCATACACACCTACGTATAACGTTGTAACGTGGGCTGTACACATCGCGGATCTCTCTACGCGAGGTGACTAAACACACGAAATCGCGCTTCGTGCCTGGAAATTCTCAGATTCTCAATGGACAGGTCGTAAATCAACGAGACATAACGCGAAGGAACGCGGCGGCGCAACCGACGGTGCAACGATGCGTTTCATTATGCCAGCATTAGTAGCGGTCGTACACGCTCCCGCGGGCACGTGTGTGCGATGAATTAATATATTGTGCGGCTATATATGTACGCGTGCACACTTGTGTGTACGTGTGCACCGTGCAACCGTAATACATACTTAATTACCGTGAGCATGTCCGATAATCTGGAAGATTAGCGTGGCATGGCAAAGCTTGTTCTCGACTTCACGGCGAGCGCGCATTCGCCGATTACGTAAAACGATTAGCGGTTAATATCAATATCTTGTAGGTGAGATAACCGATAGCCCTTCCCCCCGCCCCCCCCCCTCCTCTCTCTCTTTCTCTCTGTCTGTGGTACTAACTCGAAAAGACAGATTGATTCACAAGAAGGTAACAACTTTAATAATCCTCCGCTCGCCGAAATCATATTTTTGACTCCCTCCTTCTGCTATTTGGATCTTTTTTGTTTAATCCAACTTTTTTTTTGCTGTTTTAAGTTTTCAAAACACGTGGAAAAATTCAGAGTTGTTTTTCAACACTATTATATTACCAAATGTGGCGTCGAGTGGCTCACCGCTCTGTGCGATTGACTCGCGATTTGTAGACCCGAGTTCAATCCCACGTGCGCCCAAACGCGATGATTTTTCGCGTTTAATGAGCCAAAAAATGGCTCCACCTGGTGATCAAAAGATCTATGATCATCAGCGCCGTTCGGATTCGGCGTTAAAAACTGTAGGTCCTATACATCAGTAGTATATCAGTAGATATTTGTCTCTAATATCTAACTGAGGTAGGATTCTGTGGACTAATCACCCACAAATCAGAAAAACTATCTGATTCGAGAAACGAATATAGGCCTCGGACAAAAGAGGTCTATAGACGTCCTATGCTCCACATAAGGAGATAAAAGGTGTCGTTATATTACCAAATAGTTTCTGAACTCAAATGTTATTTAATAAAAGTCGAAATTTAATCAAAAATAAGGATCAAATTTCATTTATGTCCAAAAAGACAAAAGGGTTTAATTAAACTTTGCGCTATTTAATTTTGAGAGAGTTTATTACGCGACAATTTTCAATTTATTGGATAAAATTTCTATTGTTAAAATACAGGTACTAAATACAGTAGAATTCACAGTAATCATTAAATAAACGGGACGTCAATCTGAGATATTTTAAGATGTGTCGACTATGAAAAAAAAATTTGAAAAACATTTATATATCCTATCTCTTCAATCGTAATCTTCCAGTACCTCGTGCCTTTTAAGGCAGTCGACATCACTCAAATTTTTTATTCAAATCAATATGTAAAAAATAAATAAAATACATTGTAACACTTGCGCTTAACAGAATCAGACGAATAAGTAATGATGCTCCTGTTTTCATACAATTTACACAATTTCCACTTTCGCACAAAAATAGGAAAATCATTTCTCTTCAAACTATCATATCAGCACAATACTACACCTTATCGCTTTGACCACAAGATTATCTCATTGATATCGAAACATCTGTATGAATCACTGAAAAAACCTGTGTGTGTGTGTGTGTGTGTGTGTGTGTGTGTGTGTGTGTGTGTGTGTGTGTGTGTGTGTGTGTGTGTGTGTGTGTGTGTGTGTGTGTGTGTGTGTTGTGTGTGTGTGAGTTCCGAAACGTTCGATATTTATTTTTACATTTTTATATATTTTTTATAATTTTATTTTAATGTTGTTTCTTAGTAATATTGTAAACTAGAAATTTATTAATTAAAACATCTCATTATCACTCGATTTAGACCGTTTTTCTTTTTATTTACTTTGCATTGCAAAAAAAAACAAGCGAAATCTAATTAAATAAAATACAATCCAACTTTTATTGTAGTAACAACTTATTGTTAAAAGTTTCACAAAAAATTCTTTCAGATTTTTATGATGTCCGGAACCATAAAAAATATATGCTATTTCCCTAGAGTGTAAACTATGATTGAAAATTTCGGAGTAGTGCTGGAAGATTAAATAACACCAATCATCTAACTAACACATTTCACTATTATTTGTAAAAATTACACGAAAAGGTTCCATCAAAAAATGGATTTACGTAATTTTCTCTCAGCAAGTGTTAGTTTATTCAAGCCAATTGTATTCGTGTGTTTTATTGCGTGCAGAAAATACTACAAAGAGACGGCCAACAATAATAAAACGTAAATATCATGGTTGCGTGTTTCTCTCTCTCTCTCTCTCTCTCTCTCTCTCTCTCTCTCTCTCTCTATCTCTCTCTCTCTCTCTCTCTCTCTCTCTCTCCCTCTCTCTCTTTCTACGTATTATCTACGATAGAGTTATTTTTACGGAGCCGATTCAACGACGCATCGTCATCTATATTTTCGTCGGTACTCGTGCCGTCAAGCACATTCCGTCCGTAATTACGCGATAAATAGTCCATAAAAGTATGCGTTCATATAAAACGCGTAGTAATAACGCTGTGTTGAACGGCCGGTCGTCGTGCATTATAATGGTCACTACGTGTAGTAGCATTAGCGACTACCTTAATCGATAGCGGCGGCAGTCGGTGTTTTAAATAGTATTTTAAACCCTCGTGCGCGGTCGTCGCACTTTTCTCTGGAACAGCAGGATATCTCGTAGTTCCTGTGGTAGTAGGAATTTCTCGTGCGAGCATGCCGTTAAACATCGACACTCAGCACGCTAACTTTCTAAAAACTTAAGACTGATTTCCGCACGATCATGTTGAAAGGTTAGAATAGGTAATTATTGCGCTGTCAGCAGGTAGTCAGACATCATGTGAATGCTCATCGTTAGTCGATTTTACGGGTATCCAGTTACAATAGACTTGCTTTCTTAGACATCACGATGAAGTCAAATCTCATCTTTCAAAAAATAAATATTTCGGAAAACTCGAGATAAAATACCTCGAGAGAAAGAATACCAGAGGTATTCTAAAGTGTTGTCATCACATATTATTGTCATCGTTAATAATAATGTGAGGGTAAATGTGTTTGCTTGTGAGACACGCTCCACGGTTCTGTACACTCGGAGTGATTTATAGAGAACGGCGTAACAGTTTTCTGTCGGGTCGTTGTCGGATTTAGTAAGCGGAGTGTATGGTGCAAAAATACGCGAGTTTCGCAAGCAACGGAAAAGAGAAAAACAAAAGCAAAAGCAACGAAAGGCATTTCGAATGCGCGAAGCGCATGGTAACGTTACCATTCCGGAGTTAATACCGCTGCTGCTAGTCGCGCGGCACGGGAATGTTTTATTCCACGGCAAATCCCGCGCGCCCGAGAACGCGTCGCGTTTATAACCGGCCGGCCGGCGCGGCGCGGCGCAGGTCGGGCCGCCGGCTCGTAAAGAGAAGCCGAGGCGGAACATTACGCGCCGCGCACAATATCCCCGGCGCGTATCTCGTTGTACGCGTATCAGATTGGCGCGGCGCGGCGGGCGCGCGAGTGAATGCCATTTCTGTATGTTAAAAGGAAAGGAATAAGGGCCTCGTGCCGCCGATACATCCGACGGCATTACTCCGACTAAACGGGTATATATGCATACGGGAGACCTCGATATCTGCTTTGCGTATCGCACGTACGATGCACTTAAAAAACGATAAAGTACGAATATAGCGACGATCAATCATATGTTCGATGGTATCGCACGAACTAATAAAAGGCATCAATCTGTTATTTCGCATTTTGATTAATTAATGGCAGCTCTCTCACACTGTTAATTTAATACCTCAGGCAATCCGCTCCATTCGAAAATATATTTTTAGGAAATCGAGTAATGTAGTTATTACTCAAAGAAATGTTTATTTTCTCTGGCGATATTTTATAAATCAAAATCAACAAAAAATATTCTGTTTGTGAATATTAAAAATATACTATAGAAACATTTTATATTTGTGTCAGAAACGATCCACTCGAGTCTTTTGTAAAATTTTATGTTGAATTTTTAACATATTTGGATTAATTTAACATAATTTGATTGTTATTTAAATCTTTTGTGTTCACATATTTATTTTATAGTACCAAAATAACGAAATTTACAAATAAGTCGATAAACAACATAAAATATTTTAAAATGTAAATCCTAATATGAATGAATAATAAAATACATATTTAACATATCATAAATGTTAATTTTTTTATATAATATTTGTGTTACCTTCTAAGTTCATCTTGTGTTAAATTAACGTAACAATTTGAGTGTACATTTGAGACACACGTGAAGTATGTTAAATTTAATACAAATTTTCCAATTATATAATATACATTTAGATTAGAATAAATTAATATTTTATATAATATAGATTAAAACATTAATTTAAATAATATTATTACTATTATTGTTTTGTACTTATTGGGCCTTATTTTATATTATTTTAATATTTTAATATATATCTTATTTAAGTAATAATTATATTACTTAAGAAAAAGATAGTTGTGTGTAATGTTAAAATATTAATTATTCAGAATAATATTTTAATCTATTAATCTAAATGTTTATTACTTCATATTTACAAAAACAATATTTCTCATTGATTTTGATTTATAAAATATCGCGAGAAAAAGTAAACATTTCTTATTCTTTTAATTATATACTGAAAAAAATATTTGTGTGAATTACATGATTTTATGCTGAGTTTTTTTTCCAATCCAGTATATAATCAAGTAATATTCCAGCTCACACGGAAAATTACAAATTTAATTTTACATGCAATATGTATTTACGAGATTCCATTTTGTATGTAAAAAATTCGATTGAACATCCACGGCGCGGCGTTTTTCTTGGTGCGCTCGCGCCGAGTACAGATTCTGATTGTTTACAATAATCACACAATAAATGTAAAATCATAGAATAAACGTAATATTTTATTTTTTTTGTAATTTCGCATGAAATTGTTTTTTTTCAATTTATGCATTGTAAAAATAATGAAATTTAAAACTACAAGTTATTTTTACATAAAAGTAATACATTCACATATATTTCACCATTAATATGTATTTTTACTTTAAAACAATCTAGAAAAGGAAATTCCCTTCATTGTACCCATATATACGCGAACTTTGCTACACAAAATTATAATAGAGAGCAGAGTTTATTGACAAATGTGACCAATTATGAGCTAGAAAATAATACACGTTTAACCCGTCATTCTGTGTAAACCTTTTTAACCAATAAAAGTTGCCTGAATCTTCTGAACTCAAAGCTATGAATTGCCAAGAGAGAATTCAGAAATGTAGATTGCCAAGTTTACTGTACACTTTTATCTCTCAAGTACAATAATACGCGCGATAAAAGAGATCGTATTTTTCAATATACGAAAGGAAAGAACGGCGGATGCGAGTTTCGCTTCACTTTCAAGTAAACTTTATACACGCTGCAGAAGTTTATTCAAGAAGGTAAGGTATCTCCCCTTATTCTCAATATAGAATTCTCGAGTCTCGTGCACGCGCGTCAAGTACCGCTCCCACGCAGCCGGACGGCGACACGCGTGAGTAACCGCGTACCTACGCAACGTATTTCGCTCGCGAGTGCGAGCGCGTGCGAGCGCAAGCTCCGCCTTGAATGAATCCTCGTCGTCGCCTCGAGCGAGACTCGTGCGTCGTCTACATGCACGCACGCGTGTCTGTGTGTGCGTGCGTCACTGCATGCTCGAACGCAGACGCGCGTCGTGAAAACGAACGTATCCGCCGCTGATGGAGGACTGTTAACGCCGAACGGCGATTATTCGCCGTTATTTCGTTATTGCGCGAATCACGTTTTATTGAAGGGATCTCCACTCTATTATCCCGACGAGTATTTTCCATTCGACATTTCCGCCCGAGTTATCGTCGGTATCGATATCAAAGGTGAAATGCCGGCGCCAAGAATATACCTCGAGCCTTACAACAGCAAATCAAAACGACACGCGGAAAGTATGCCGGAAATTTATTCGCGCGTCTCGGATAGATATCGCGAATAACTATGTATATATATATATATATATATATATTTCCCAGGCTAGATGCAAGCGAGGCGTATCGATATACCTCTCTCGTTCGTATCGATCACCATATTCCCACGTTTATTCCCTCCGTTCCTTATATCGTGTTTTACACCTCTACGATTCGAATACGTGAAAGCAGAAATTCTCTCTTACGATGACTCGGGGTCTCTACATTTTGAATGCGAATTATGTGTGTGTTTGTGTGCGTGTGTCGATGCGTGTGCGTGCGTGCTTGCGGCAGGCGTGACTATCGTGTTCGCGTTTGCCCGCGAGAGACACATGCGGCCGGTGGTCGTCCGCACGCACGCACGCACACACACATGCGTGGTCACGGTAGACCAGCACTCTCACGCGATATCAGGGACTTCGCGGAGAATTGAGTTTGTTGAAATAACCTTTTCGCGAGAGAGCCGCATTCGCGCAACGCAAACTGTTATTCGACAGGAATCCGAAAGCCCGCAATGGTTAACAGTAGTTTTTTTTAAGTAATACACGCAAACGGGTTCTCATTTATCACGGACGCTCGCTCACTTTCCATCCGATTTATCAACAAATCGATGCGATTAAATCACACTTGAGATAATCATATCTATGTGCTTATGCCTGACTTACAGTTGGAATCATTCATGAGAAACTAGGTATAAATATAATATAATATAATAAATATATATCGCTCTTTTGCTTCTTTTGCTATCTTTAAATAATATTTGCAAGGTGTGTTTAATATTTGTAAATGTATTTAAAAAATTTATATACGTATAAAAATATTATAAATTATTTAATACTAATACTATAATAGTTTTTCGAAGAAAAAGTGGGATAAGAATAATGAATTAATCGTGTGTGTGAACTAACTTATAATTTTCTAGAAAAAAGGGAAAGCTATCCTTCAATTGGATAGAAAATTATTTATTAGATAATCAAATATAATATCAGTAGCAAGAATATGTTCATAACATAATCAAATGTTATTTTTTGTCATTTTGTTTTAAAATTCTTTAAAAAAATTATAAATTTTTAAAATTGTGATAATGATAATTTTTTTTTAACTCTCGAATTTTTAATCCTATTGATACGTAAATTTCATGTGCATGAAAATAAGCTACTTTTAATTAATATAACATAAGATTTTCGTATATTTTATACTTTTAATGACAAAATATTAATAATTTTGGTCTTTATAAACACAAAATCTAATTACTAATTTAAAAGAAAAGAAAGAATAAACAAATTATCAAATATGGATATAGACTATATACTTATAATCTCTTCTCATAAAATTTGAATAGAATAAAATAATAATACAATATAATAATACAAAAGATTACTTAAAGATTAAAATTACTTATCATATTCTCTGTTACACCACCCAGGAATCCAAACTGATATATAATGGAATGAATTTTTGCTTGTCTACGTTTGTTTTAGCTTTTAGCATAGCAAATTAGACTACCAAGACCACCAAAGGCATAGCTTAGCGACCAATGACCTCGCTCACTCGCACGTAAAATTCGTAAAAAATTTACACACGATAGCATTCCACATAACGTTAAATCACCCTTTTTAAGTTGCAATAATTTTTTAATAAAGTTAAAATCGAGTTCTCTTTTGATAATTAACAGACTAATGTTTACTTAACTCAGGGCAATAACTCGAAAATCACATTCAAATGTAAACCAATCATTGACGTACACGTTTCAATAGAAAAGGAAAAAAATTGTTTACCGTTATACTGTATTTGTGTTTTGTTAACCGCGCTATATTCTCATTTGTCTGGTTTAGTTAAATTTGTTTTCACGTTTTTTTTTTATATTGTGTTACTTTTAAAATAAAAAAGCAATATATGAACACATAAATTTGTCAAGATAATAAATCGATAATACGTAACAATCCTATAATCGAAAAAAATAGAAACGCGTCATTCTGAAAGGCTACGTTTTTGCACGCCTGTATTCAAATTCGCAAAAACGAGGAAGTTTGCTCATTAGGTAATCTCTACGAATTTATTCGTGTATACGTTGAATGAGCGATAACGACAGTTAATCAACCGTTAAACACACTAACTATACTAACGCATTCTCGTGAGCAGGATTATTGCATTAACGCTTTAATAAATATCATTATCGCCTTCAGTTTAGGCAGGTAAATTTCGAATAAATCTGAAATTTACCTGCGCGAAGCAAAAACTGCCTCGAGTTCCCGCGCTATAAGTCTTTTTAGGCTTATTGTTAGTTAATAATCGATATATCAACGTGCCGAGGCTATTGGAGCGACCAGAGCACAACGTATTGCTACACAGAGAGAGAACCAGAACACCAGAAGTCACTTACATACACAGGCACGTTGTAAAGGCAGCGGCCGCCTGTTCTCACACACACACACACACAGACACGTAGTTACACGTATAGCCTGCTGAGAGAGGCACTAAGTGTGTGTGTGTGTGTGTGTGTGTGTGTGTGTGTGTGTGTGTGTGTGTGTGTGTGTGTGTGTGTGTGTGTGTGTGTGTGTGTACGTCACGTTGAGTATTCAAAGATGAGAAAGATCGAAAACGAGAGAGAACAGCGCGTCCCAATTAATCTTGATCCCGACAAAAAGAACAGAGAGTGCACTACGACGGTACTTAACTCCAAGCGGTCCTCCGAGCAAATTTTAATACATAATCACGGTATTTACAGTTCAAAATTAAGATGGCGTAAACAAAGATGGCGCGCGCGATCAAACAACCACCGGGGGGGGGGGGGGGGGGGGGGGGGAGGAAAAAAATTGACTTTGCGAGAAAAGGGAAGGGTTAGCCAAGTTCACGTAACTTCTCTCAGCGAGATACGAAAGAGAAGGAGAATCACTACTCACCGTTGCCGCGTGTCGGCGAGGGCAGGCAATACACCCGAACGATGACCGGCGGGGCGCTCCTCTCTCTCTCTCTCTCTCCACCGCGAGGTCTACGTCCCCGTCCGTGGCTCTTCCTCCCGTGTATCCTCTCACTCCCGTGTTAAGCGTATTAGATCCCGGGGTATCTCCTCTCTCGTTGCGTATAATCCAACCGTTCGTCGCTGCCGGCTGCGGCTCGTCGCTGCTCGCCGCGAGCTTCACCTCGCGACCCTGTTCTCACGCACGTACACACATACACACAGAGGACAGAGGCACTGCCGTCACTGCCGCCACCGCCGCCGCCGTCGCCGCCGCCGCCGCCAAGGAACTCGTCCCGGACTCGTTGTTCTCGCGCCGCGACGGATACACACCCCGATCGAACGCGCGACCGCCAAGTCGCGGAGCGCAACCCGCGTCGATTACACCGCGTGCTCCGATTTTTTGTTCGCCGTTTTCCTCACCTGTCGCTATCTCACTCCCTTTTCGCCCCGGCTGCTCCCGTCGGCGCCTCTCACCTCCCCCCTACAACCGCCGCGCTCTTCTTCTCTCGCACGCGCCTCAGCTCCGGTCCCTCACTCCTTCCGTTCTCGCCCGTGTGTGCGTGCGTGTGTATATGTCGCGCACCGCTCCTCCGTTACGCCCGGTAAACACGAAACACGCAGGGCACACAAGCCACTCCGCGGCCGGCGGCGTGCCGAGGACGCGACGGTTCGAAACGAAAAGGGAAAGAAAAAAGAAAGATACGCCGAGAGGAAAGGTCTCGCGGTAATTTCCCGGCGGTTCTTCCGCCACCTGAAGTTCGCTCCGTCTCTCGGCCAACCGTTACGAATGTTGCGCGGCGCACACGCACAAACGTATACAAACAAACAACGCCCGTGTCTCCGGTAAGCCCCGGCGGAGCACGCACACCTACGCCGCGCGTTGTATCATACTTTTTTTTATCTCTTTCTCACTTTCTATCTCCGTCTGCACTGCACTTTCTACGTGTTGCGTTCGCTCTCTCTCGGTCGAGTCGCCCGGGCTGCGCGCTCTCTCTCTCTCTCTCTCGCGCGCGCGCCCCCCCTGCTGCCCCCTCTATATCCTTCTCGCTCAGTTGCTCTTCGTAGAACCGACACTGCTACCAACCCGTCTCCTCCTCCACCAACGACTCGCACTCACACACGCGAAAAACGATGCCGAAGTGTATACGGCCAAACAGTCGCGCTTGCGAACGCAACGGGCTGCTCCTTCTTGCCCGCCGTCGTCGGCGACGCCGTAGAGAGAAGCACGTCCTACACTCTCGCACTCACACAAAACACGCACACACGCGCACGAACGCACTTTTCTCCGTTTCGTCGTTCTTCGTTCGCTCGGTCGTTCTCCTCTCGCGCGAGAGTGGGACACACCCGGGTGGTTTTCGTCTCGGTTGTCGTCCGCGCAACGGTGGAGCCAGACGCCCGCGATTCGAGGGCCGCCCGGTGTGACACGGTTAGTGTTTGCGCCGCGACACGAGTATAAGATACGCGCACCGTAAGGCCGCGGATTTCGCGGGACCGCACCGCGAGACAAGACACACGGAAAAAAAGACGTACAGAGGAGACACCGCGCGTCTCCGTTCTTGTCGCAAAGCACTCACGGCGGACCGCAACACATGGCTACGACGGGGCCACCGCCGAGATCGGGACTGCTCGGTGGCGCTCGGTCGCGCCCGTCGCCGTCGATCCAGGACCGTCGCGTCGGCGCCAAGTTCCTAGCGCCTGGCGCGACCGCCCCGCGAAACGTGCACTTCTCGCGGTCGAATCGATCCCCCTCGCGTCTTGATAGCGGATCTCTTTTCCTCATTTCTACACTGAGAAGAGAATCTATTTCAAAAAAAATGTTTCTTCCTTTGTATTCAAAAGAATTATTTCTTTGGATCAATAAAAATTTCTAATTTTTTTTATACGAGCAAAAATATTTCTTTGGAATTAAGATTTTTTTTCAGTATAGGGGAATAAGAAATTAATACGTTCAAATGGGCGATGTAAGACCCAACGCGGGTACTGGCGCGGAAAGGAATAAATAATTTAAAATAAGATAAATGTTACATTACGTGCTTACAGATTTCAAATAATTGCAATATAGATTTCTAAATTACAATTCGTGTTATTACATTACTTATATGTTTCGATTTTCTTATCGAGCCCTCTTCGGATTCTAAAAACGTATAATACGGAATAATAGAAAAATATTCTAGCAATTCTCTCTCATGTTGAATCACTTTCAGAGCATAATAAAAATTACTCACAAGACGGTTATATAACCGTGTGGAAAGAACTTCTGGAATTCGCTAATAAATTCCTTCACAAGGATGATTATGCCTAAGCAAATTATTATGAATTAAGCCTGTCCAATTTGAGCTCCGAAATCAAAATGAAAATCCATCGATGCACAAAAATTCAATATGAATAAGAAATTTGAAACTATAAAGTGTTGATACGCATCTAAGTAACGCTTATCAATATTTACAATCTGAGATCTTACTTACATTGAACTTTTTACGTTGATGGTTTCGCGTTTTGGCTCCGGAGCTCAAATTAGACAGGCCTGTTATAAACTTACAGAAATACGAGCAATCCTCGTGAATGCAAAATGACAAATTTATTCAGAGGAACAAAGATAGCTTCGAATTGTCGAAGATTCTCTTTCGGCGTCTCGAGTTGAATTACCTCGTGGAGTATACTGACAAAGATAAGACCAGAAGTATAAACACAAAATGTAAAAAAGTAGTTTTTTTGCTCATATTAAAAATCTCAAACTATGGTTTCTTAGTTTTTTAAAATTAACAATGAATATAAAAATTTTAATCATCGTATAGATTAGTCACTGGAAATGTGATAGATCTCAGGGAAAAGAAAAAAAAATTGAGTATTACAATGTTCTAGAACCAATTGACTTTTTTCCGATATATAGATTATTAATAAAAACAATTCTCAAATTAATGCGTTATTATCATCTCAACAATGCAGACAATAACGTCGTACTTGGGATCGCATTAATTTTATATTAATACCGTCTAAGCATCAAATTAAAAAAAAAAGTCAATTAACCTTGAAATATTATAAACACTTAACTATTTTCCTCTTTTTCCTAAAATGTATTATCATACCAAGTAATTAATCTCCGATGGCATTAAAATTTTTATATTTTTTTATATATTTATTTTTGAACAAAGTAAGGAGTGTCTAAAATCTCGATACTTTTTTTCCTATTGAATTGCGTTTTAGGAAATAACTAGAACTGCTCACAGTATTGCTGGTAATTTGCTAAAACGCAAGCAACCAGTAAAAAAATATAAACTTCGTGTGCCGCAGACTTTAGCTATATAGGGTTTGGGATTTTTAATATGAGCATCAACAATTATCATTTACAACAAATCGCGTTTCAAACACGCGTTTTAATTTTTGGTCCTCCTCTTATAAGAGAAAAGCGTTTTGTACTTATTGTAGCATTATATGCTCAATAAAATAATTATGGTTAGGAATTTTATTTTTATAATTATTATTATTACAAGCATAATGTTAATAATAATAATAATAATATTATTATATTTGTAAAACAACGACGAATGTAAAGTGTTCCCAAGAACAGGCAAATTATATTTGTAGTCTTATAGACCAAAAAATATGTTTATTGCGGCATCAGAAATTTACAATCATTTTCGGTGTCAACTTATCTACTGTCAATTGCAATTTTTAAAGTGTAATCGTAGAAGTGTTGCCTTAATTGAATGCAATTTAGGTACTGTTTATTTATCTTAATATGTTAATTGGATAATTTTATTGATGTGGTTTATCACAAAAATTATTTATTTAAATGTATGTATTAGATAAACCAATACTGAAGAAACATAAATTTTCTTTTATGATACTAGTGATTAAACCTGTTGCTATTTGCTTACGATGATAATCTGTTCTAAAGACTTATTGAGTCTTAAAATAAGAACTCGGTGTAGTTCTTAATCGTTAACGTCATCGATATATATAAGCGACTTATTGCGTTGAAAGAAACAGACGTCGATGATGAGCAACATATTTCTTAACGTATAAACCGATGAACATACATTAGTGATAATATATGTATATAAAAGTGAATTAATTAAGATATTAATCAATTATGTTGAAAATTTTATTATTAAATAATAATTTGTTTCTGTTACAGAATGTTTCGTTTAATAACACAAACGATATTCTTTTTTATTTGGAATAATTTTAGTATTATTCGATAATAATTCTTATCTTTTGACTAAACAAGATATAAAGGTACAGTAATTTTTATATTCATTTTATATTCTATATTTTTTAACAAGCTAATAGGTATCTAAATTAGAGCTTGGGATTCTTGATATGATTATAAACAATTATCCTTTACAATAAATCACATTTTAAAATCGTGTTTCACTTCTAGTCCTTCCCTTGTGAGAGCAAAATGTTTAGTATTTAAAACCAAAAGAAGTAAAAAATCAACAATGCAAATGAGAATACAGCACAATTATCAATACGCAAAGTAATAAAGTAAAAAAATTTTACTCCTCTCTATTTCATAATTCACGAAATTTATATTCGTATACTGTGGAACAAAGGAGTAAAATTATTTTACTTTATTACTTTGAGTATTGGTAACTGTATTATGTACTCTCATTTACTCTGTTGGTTCTGCTTTTGGTTTTAATATCGAGAGTCTACAATATCGATATTACATTCAGAATGATTTGTTTGATACTTTTGTGATATATAATAATTGCATAATAGGATAATTATGATCAGAAACGAGTCAAATATTACATTTTACCATTATGAGATAAAGTTTAACGTGGTGTACAGTGCAATTACTTTGCGTGAAAAAACCTTTATTTGCTAATCGAGAAACAGAAAAGGTGGCAGATGCGCAAACGAGGAGGAATTTGGCCGGACGGGAAACCGGGGGAGCTCGGGTGTCAATTTCCGGCGTTGGCCAGCTAAGGGGAAGACTGGCGTTTCACGCAGACCGTCCTCCCCGTCATCGTCTCTTCGAAGGCCGTACGGCGAGCGTATTCGCGAAGATCTAGCCTGGAGGAGAAAAGAAATCGAGGGAGCTTGAAGGAGTACGACGAGGCACGAAAAGAAACTGAGGAGCACGAAGAAGCACTCCTTCACCACGAAGCGAACTCTCTTCACTCACGGCAAGACAAAGGCGAAATCCTCTCGCTTGTTCTCTCTCTCTCTCTCTCTCTCTCTCTCTCTCTCTCTCTCTCTCTCTCTCTCCCCCCTCTCTCTCTTTCGGTACCTCGCCCTATCCCTCTTTCCCTCTGTCCTCGTTTAGATCGCTTCTCTTTCTCTCTTTAATTCCGTCCCTCTCATCCTCTGTACTCGTCGACTCGAAGCATCTCTCTTCTCTCATCCTCCTCTTTTTTTCCTCATCTATCTGTCTCGCTCGTCCTCTTTAATTCTCTTTTTCTTTCAGCCTTTCCGTCCTTCCCTCCTGATCCCACGACTTCTCTCGATCTCGCTTTTTCTCTTTATAGAAATCTATCAGCGTCCTTATCGTTTCGGTGCTTGGACTCGTTTGGTCGATCTTTCATTTTCGACATCGATATTGGAGAAAGAGGAAGAAAGGAGAGAGAAAGAGAAAGAGTTGAGAGAGGATCGTCGGTGACAAACAACGCGGGACCTGAGAGAGTGAACAAGGGAACGGCAATTAGGAGAGATTCGTTTTAACTTTTCCCTCTCATCCTCATCGTCGTTGTCAGCGACGGACACCAAGCGTGCGATGATCACCATGTAACCGGAAGCGGCGATCGAAGGCTCGTTAAGCCTTCTCTCCCTTTCCCTTTCTCTCTTCCCCTTGCCAATCTGCCTCTCAGAAAGGACAATTTTGTCACGGTGACATCAATTCCCGAGATTATCTATGGCTGGAGTATCGCAATATATTTTGATAAATCTTTCGATCAATTAATTCTATAAGAATGCAAACAAATTACTAATTTTAAGTAAATATCTCGAACAATTAAATTACCTCTCTATACTTTTAGGTTTTAACTTTAATTTTATACTATACAACAGACTTAACGCTATAAGATAATTAAAATAATAAATTGGAAAAGATTTCTGTGTATCAAATTGATATTCAAATAACGAGCAATTGAAAGTAATAATTGCGTAGTAATTTAAGCCTTATTATTTTACAGTTATATTTCTAGATTCTTTACATTGAATTAAAGCAAAAATTGGGTCATTCAATTTTATTTTAATTCAGTGTAAGGAATCCAGAAATACATTTATTACATGGAATTACCTCGTAGTTATTACTCTTAATTGCCCGTTATTTGAATATTAATTTATTGTTAAATCTCGAGAGCCTATTTTTATCTTTATCTCTTAGTGTTAAAATATTATATATAAAACTTTCAAATTTTCTACATTTTACATTACATATATGATAATTAAAACAGTAAGTTAGAAAAATATCTATAAACATAAATACAAATTTTACAAATACACAAAAAATTTGGAGTCACGTTTTTACTTTAAGTACAAAATTGAAATTGTAAACAGTAAAATATGACATTGACATCTTTAAGAGTACAGAATTAAAAAACTTCTTTCTTAAGCTTAATTTCTAGACATTCAAGAAAGTAGTTAAGTTAGTTTCTACTTTCTTCTTAATTACATTTATCACTAGGTAGGATCGTTAGTAATGTGTCCAGCATCCGGTTAAAGGAGATGTTGTAGTTGAAGATAATGGCATAAAAATATCAACAGGAATGCTACTTATCTGGTATTGTTGCATGAAATCGGATCAGCCTTACGTGCTAATTTAAACGTTATTTTATCTTTCCTGATTAGATATAAGCCTTCTCGGTAGAACTGCTGTGTCGTATATAATTTGAGCGCCTCCTGTTCATCTCGTAGCTTGTTTTGTGACAAATTCCTTTTTATGTGTGACAGTGGAATCCGGCTTCATATATTTGACCCTACAAGTGCACGCTGAAATCTGACAGACTCAGCATTTTCTCAATTTGTTAAAATTGCCGTGACACACAAAATGTGTTGTATTTTTTAACGTCTAATAACAGTATGTAATTATGTATATAATAAACGACGTTTTGTATGTCTCACCTGTAAAAGATGCTACGATAAAACTTGTTTTAAAAAATTACGTTATAACGTTCAATAAGAAGAAAATATGTTTTGATATTTGTAATTATAATTCCATGGTAAAATATACGTAATTATGGCCCAATGTTTTATTTTTATAATAATAATCATTATATTTATAACTTTATAAAAATACATATATTATAGTAGACACCATGACTAAAATAATGACTATTAAATTATAATAATTGCAACTATTTTTTTTCTTAACGTATAGCATAACAGAATGCAAAATATTATCCTGCCCAACGCTTTTGCGTTGCACTTTTCTTATCTTTATTCACCTACTTGAATTTCCATAATACATACATAATTTATTTTGCATTTAGAAGGTGCATACAAAAATATATAAAGAAAAACACATCGAATCTACATTTCTTTTTTGTGCAATTACTAGTAATCCATTTGTGTAAAGTTGTGAAAATCATCGTTTTACAAATGACCGATCGAAATCTGAAAGGATCGATCCTGATTTCGTTAAGTAAATGAGGGAGAAGCACAATCTAATATACGATGTAAAGAATAAATTGAGAAGCGAATACCGTGGCTTATGATGTCGGGGCAGGTCCCCGTGTTAGTTTTGACGTGAGACTGTTAGAAAGGCACGGATTTCTAAAGCTATTATTAATGGACATGGGGGAGGGGTAAGAGAGAGGTCTCTACGCACGTTTACCCTTAACACGAGCCTCTTCCTCGTGTAGTTCATTTCGGAGGTTGCGAGCCGTCAAGGAGGAAAAAAGAACAAGCCAGTGAGCATATGCACGATGAAGAGCAAGACAAAAAGAGTGTCAGTAGATACGACAGGGGCAAATGTACGAGGGGCGTTACGAGGGTGCACACTGTGAAAATATAGGGAGAGGCAGAAGCCTGTTGTTGGCCATTTCCGTTAAACCTTTAGATATTAGATATTATAGATATCAAACGTAGATCGTAATCTCCTGCAGTGGACAGAATGTATAAAAAAGGAAACTATATGTTCCATCCTTTTTTCTTCTCACCCTGAGAGGAAGCTTAAAAATAAAAGTTAATTATGGTAATATATAAAAATATTGTAAGTTTTCTCTCAGTGCAAAAATTTTAAAATTCTTAATTCACTGTAAACAATTTCTTTTTACAAAAATTACTACAGGTAAAATGCAAGCTGAATTCTCATGATACTTTTTGTGTATTTTTGAATCTGGTAGATATTATTTATTCAAACAATGAAATTTCTGCAGAAATAAAAAGATCAAGAAATGAGCAAAACGAGGAAGTACATTTAGCTTTATTATTTCTGTTGCTTTACTAATACATGAACCGACTTTTCTTTATTGACTAAATGTTCTCTTTATATGAATCTATATACATATATATGTATATATATATACACTTTTACATTTTATTTCATTACGTAATGTACGTAATTATATTAATCACACATTAGTATCTGTTAAACAAATTTTATGCAGTACGGAGTTTGCATTTAAAATCAAACATGTGCTCTAAGCTGGTTGAAAATCCGTCGAGTCATTCTCGCGTGATGCGGTTAACGAGAGAGAACCAACACACGCGCGGAAACTTAATCTTATTTATGTAGATCAGCCGAAAGAGAGAAAGATAAAGGGGTGAGAGAGAGAGAGAGGGACGAATGCGGGTTCACGATGTGTAAGCGGGTGAAGTCAAATAGAATGCTTAATGGATGCGTACACAATGAAACGTTCGACCCATGCGAATCAGTGTCGCCGCGGGATTTCGCACCACCCCGAGTATACGGTGTAACTGCGTTTTCGTGGGGTAGAAAGGCCCGAGGGGAGTGAGAAGGAGAGAAAAGAAAAGGTGAATAAAGGGTAGGGGCAGCTTCCCCATATCAGCCCCACGGCGATGCCGTTGCCGACCTCACGACCAAGCGTGCACTCTCTCATTTAATAAGCGCGCACGTACAACCGTATCGGCCAATAAGGCGAGCGCCGCGGGGTCAGATCGATGGAGTAATCACTGAAAGTGGCAGTGTTTTCCTGCGGGAGATGGCCGCCAGCGATCGATGCACGATCATTTCGGCAAATAAGCGTGAAATTCTCGATTTGCTTCCGTACCGCCCGTAACTTCGTTTTCATGTGAACCCGTTCATCCTGCACCGCAAACGAATATGCAGATGCATCTTAATATGCCGCACGACGCGGTATATTAAAGGCTTGACTAATACGTTCGTCGTACTAAATGTTTTATCAGTGATATCTATTTACTGATTGTTAAAAGGTGTTACAGAAATGACAGTAAATGTCGATATCAAGATATAATATTGACACTATAGATAATACAATCGAGAATGTTGGACAAATATATACTCTGATACTTTATACTTCGAGCTTAACGATTTCGAAATGTTTAGAACGTACGTTTTTTGAATGCCGTGTTAATTAGACGTGATTATTTCACAAGATTGTTGAAGAATTTATATACCTCTGAAAACATTGTTTAATACTTTAATCTATACGAAAAGAATAGTTTTACTGAAGTATGTTTCAGATACAGACTGAAAATGATATTGTTGAACTATTAAAATAATTATGTAGGACTTTTAAGCTGATTGCTCTGCAATTTTCACAACATTGTTTATCATGCTTGAGTTTCCTACATAATTATTTTAATAGTCCAACAAAATTATTTTCGGATTTATATCTACTTAAATTTTTAAATACTTCAGCAAAATTGTTTCTTTCAGTGTAATGTAAATTGAATAATATTGCATCGAGAATATTTAATTGTTAAGCATAAAAGTTCATATAAAAGCTTATATAATTTAAATACGGCCATGTAAAATTAAGGGGAAATCCTAAAATTGTTTATTTTATCAAATTAATAAAACCTATATTCGTTCGATTTAATCGTCATCGAGTGTGTCATTAACACATCACTATACATATACGATTTCAATAATACCATATAAAGACATATGTACAAAGTCTATAATTAATCTTTAATGTTAAACATCAAAGCCTAACTTTATGAACTCAATATTGTTTGTTCATGTAATCCCTAGTTGAAACTAAGATTGTTTTATAAGTACAAAGTGCAAAACTTTTATATAAAGTAAACGTTGTTACGAGTTGACGCCAGAAGCCGATAAAAATTGATAATTTTCCAACCTTCTTTTGTTTTTAGCATAAAATAGATCAGTGTGGAAAAGGATTTTTAAATATATGTGTTAAGGCAGTTTAAATTGATAAAATAGGTGACATTAGGGTCCCTTTAAAAACAAATTATGACACACCGGTGGCCATTGTGAAATTTCAGAACGAAATAAACGGTGTTCATTAAAAATGATGGAAATAACTATACTAGTGTGGATCAAGTGTACATTATAAATCTCAAAATCGAAAGTGTAATTCCTTTTGAATTGCCTCTTAATATCTGGAGCGCCTAGTACGAAGAAAGAATGAACCTTTCTATTAACGTATGCTGTATGCCGTAGCACAATTCGTACATTACAGACGCTCCTCTGCGATGCGACATGTGTGCAGATCGCGTCGTTTCTTTTCCTCCATCTATCGCATCGAAACGTCGCACTCTGTTCTAAGCCGTGTGTTACCTTTCCCTCATGATCGTGCTCTCTTCGTTTCACCGACGTCTCTTCTTTGTCGAATCGCGCTCTACCCTAATCCATATGTGTTCTTCAGCACTCTCTTGCGAAAATCGGGCTTCGTGACAGACCTCAGATCAGACGTGGTGAATAAGAGTGACAGGGAAAACGTACGAGTAAGTGAGAAAGAGAAAAGCGTATTAGACGAAGTTGGCGATAGTGGTTTTGTGCGATGGACGAAAATATATTTCTCTCCTACAGAGGTCTGGAAAGACCGAGACGGAAAGAAAAAGAGAAAGAGAGAGGCAGAGAGAAAGGAGAGAAAGAGTGCAGGAAACGTGAGTTGAAGAAGGATAAACCGTGAATATATGTATATCGTCTCGTCTCGAAAGGAAGAGAATCTGAGAGAGAATTGGTTAAACGTAGACAGAGCGAAAATGTACTAACACATATACATAGCATTAAAACGATATACAGGGTGATCCAATATACAATACCAATTTGTTAAATAGATTAATTTACTAATTTGCATTTATTTTCTTTTAATTAAATTAGACTTTTAGACACATGAAATTTTAAGAAATAAGAAACATGATGTTTGATAAAATTTCAGACTCTAACACGCACAGAGTAAAACAAGAATTTGTACATTCAAATAAAATAGATGTCTTAATTTATAGTCTAATAATAGCGCTGTTTAGCAACGAATATTAAAAACACAATAAATAATTAAATATCAATCTCGGAAATTTATACAGGAATATGCTATTTAAACGGAACCTTTGGAACACTGTATAGACGGAAAGAAAAATTCTGAAAGAATGGAAGGAGATAGGAAACAGTTTCTATACGGAACGGGAAAAGACGGAGCACAAATGAAAAAGAGAGAGGGCGAATCGGATCGAGCTGAGTCGCATGGAAAAAGAGGGAAGATTCGAGAAACGGTCTAACTTCTGCGGAAGGCGAGAGATGGAGAATTGTTGGAGCAACGACAGTATGTATTTACTTCTACTTCGCAAGAAAGAGAAAGGAATAGAGAAGAGATGAAGAAGCGAAGCGAGGAAGACGATGTCGGTGCACATCCACTACTGGTGCATAATCGGTGGGAAGGAGAGGTGACGAGCAAAAAGACGGGACCATAGGTAGAAGGAAGACTGCGGAACATCTACTCGCGTAGTAGTAGAGGCAAAAAGGGCAGGTTGAGTGAAAAATGGAGGATGTATCTATCCGCGCGAGCAAGGGAGACGGAAAGAATGAACGTAGTTCGTTCAACTGACGAAAAAACAAAACAAAAAAAAAAAGAAACAACATCCCCGTCCGATTTTGATGAGCTTCGGGGTATCTTACAAAGTAGCTTAAAATAAGAAACACACGCTTTCTTATATTTCTTATATATACGTACCCTGATTCAGGTTGAAAGGATGAAACATCTCCTGCAAAGCTAACTCGCCATTTATTTCAAAGAAATATGGAAGCGCTGAAAGCGGTCGGATATATGAGAAGTCTTTCACAGTGTATCAAAACAATCTTTATGATATTAAAAGCACTTTGCGGCGAAGTCACATTTTCCATGGATAGCGCCAGAGATAAACTAGCGGTACTACAAATACTCGATCTCGGGAGCAAAGTATGCACACTTCAATTTATTTAAGTATCGCTAACATACCTGCTCGTACAAGATAAAAAGCAAAGAAAAGAAAAGAGAGAGAAAAGGAAAAACAATCGAAAGTCAAAAGAATGAAACTCCTCGCTGCGCGCTCGAGCGAAGAAACGGAAGAAGAAGAAGAAGCAGAGAAAGAAGACGAAGACAAAGGAAGAGCCGGCGAAGAAACAAGGAGAGGAAGAAAGAAGTCACCAGGCTGGTAGCGATTGCTTCGTCGCGGTGTACAGCTTCCTGTGATCCACGTTTTATCGGAGCTATCGTTTAAATCCCCTCACACGTACGTGGCGCACACGCCCTTTTTCGTATAAGCACACACTCCAGAGAGGACGATTTTACTGAAGTGTCTAAAAATTTAGCTAGATACAGATCTGAAAATAATTTTGTTAGACCATTTTCCATCAAAATTTTTAGGTTGGATATACTTCAACTGATTGCTAGAATGTTAAATTCTAGCAAAAATTTTTACGTTCCACCAGCAAAATTGTTCTCTCCGTGATTTCATTGCGGCATGCACGAAGAGGAGTCATCATGGCTTTGCATTTGAAGGCCTCTTTTTTTAAAAAAAAACATTTATAACAAAATGTTATATATATATATATAATATTTTGAAAATTTATGAAATAATTACAATTCCAAAAATATTTCTTAATTTAAGAAACTCCTAGATATAAAAAAATATAGATTTCATTACATTATTTTTTTATAAATAGATACAATTTTAAATAAAACATTTTTATGAATTATATACATTTAAATACTTTTTCAATGTATATAATGCTAATAATTTAAATATACTATATTTGATCTTAAAAAAAAATTTCGCTTGTGGCGCGCCAATGTTCCTCCCTTGACAAATTTCTGAATCCAATGTCGTATTCTCGAGCTCGCCTCGGCCGTGCCTTGCACGTGTATGTGCTTGTGTGTGTTGTATTTATAATTTATATCCGCGCGTCGATGTACCGCTTAACGATATAACGCAGGCTCGTTCGCAGTCGGAGCGTGTCTAGTGTGAATGATACAACACGTCGCGTCTGGTCCGACACTTTTTATCTGATGAAGACTTAAGCGTGGCGTAATGCAGTCGTCGTGCATAAATCATTTTAATAGGCCGACTCTGTGCCGGCCGTTAGATAATGCTGGTTAAATCGTTAGATATCTGGGCTTTCGTACGTATGGGTTACTTGCCGTATGGATACGCTTCAACGGTGACCAACCGTGTTATTACCGTGTCGAACGCTTTCTATGTATTCTCTCGTTGTTGACGGGTAATATTACTAATACTGCACTCAGATGTACCTCGGTCGCGCGTTCAGATCTATCTCTCGATCCACGGTCGACCACTGTTAACATTGCGTTCATAGTTTTCGTGTCATTTCCGATTTTAATCAACGGTCGAGTGTTAATAATATATTTGTATACTTTGTACGTGTTTTCCGGCATATCTTATAATCGACATACTTATATGTACCTTATAATCGACATACTTATTTTTATCTGAATGCCAACTTGCCCGCATTGGCGTGTGTAAGACTCTCGTAACTCAAAACATACTTGTATTAAGGTATCCTCGTTCTCTATATATCTCTCTCTCTCTCTCTCTCTCTCTCTCGTAACAGTCGTAACAGGATATTTTCTTTTGCAAGTACATGTACTTGCGCTACTATATATTCTCAACAACGTTATCGATGCCTGCTCGTTCGAGCGTGTCGTAATTTAATCGCGCGTCCGATTCTTTTTCGATACGATCCGATATAGACGTCATAATCCGCATTCACGACGCGCGGTTCGCTCGTTCGTTCGTTCTTGCGAGAGATCATCTATCGATATAAATTGAAAATACATCGCCACTGTTATCCGCGATAATGTGCAATTAACGAGCAATGTATCACGTCGCGAGGAAAGTCCTATAGCTATTTATTTTAGCCAGTGGTCGTCGTCGTCGTCGTCTAGTGTATAGGCAAGTAGACGTAATATATTGTTCGCCGGTACGTTACTATATTTAGGTGCACCGTATGCTAACGCCAGCCACTGGAACGCTACCCCCTGCTGTTGCTGCAGCTCGTAAGATTGCTGCTTTTGTTGGACTACCATATAACGCCTCGTCAAAACTAAAATTACGTAAAACGACTAAGTTTCAGCAGAGGTGATGAGTCTACCTTCCTAATCTGAATATGTCGGGTCAGAATGAAATTGTGGGTTGAACCAGATTCACAATATAAATTACAATACATAAACGTGCATTTTATAAATTGTACCGTTTTATAAAATATTACATCTACGTTATAAATCCATTTAATAATTATTTATTCAATTAAATAATGAAAGAAAACGTTTTTTATTTATTTACATATTTTGTACTTTCTGTGCAACTACGAAATAATTTTCAAAAAATTCTGAAAATGTTTATTTTATATTCCTAAACACTTAAAAATAAAAATGTAAAAATTCAGATTTCTTTAACAGATGTGTGTGTATGTGTGACTTAAAAGATTATAAAACTACAGAGAAAGTAATGTTATAACCGGATGTGAGGCCATCAAAAGAGTTAACAGAGCAAGTCGATGTGCGGGAGTGAGACAATGAACGAGTCTTTAATTTAAAATCCGATTCACCCTCCGTTTCCATTCGCCTACCGTTATACTATACTATTACATATAACGATAGCTCGCTATACCGTTTACCACTAATTCGCTTTTAATACGCCGTAAACTATAACGGACATATACAAGATATATTTTATCTGCGCATGTGCATGTGTGTTTGAACTATTACATGGTCGATTTAATCGTTTGGTGTAAATTTGAAGTAATTACTTAGACTTTTTCATCATTTAGACATACTATAGTAGAAAGTAGTAATTAATGTCTTGTTTCTTTTTTATCGCTCGACTTAGAATGCGCATTCACTTTCTAGCTTTTCTTTTATACCATATACACGGAAAGAACAATTTTGTTGAATCGTCGAAATAATTATGTAGGAATCTCAAGCACGATGAGCGATGCTGCCAAAATTTTTGACATTCTAGTATCTAATTCAAGCTACATCTTATATCAATATTATCCTACGTAATTATTTTGATAGTCCAATAAATATATATGTATTAGATACAGGTTTATCTCTAGCTAAATATTTAGATATTTCAGTAAAACTTTTCCCACTTAATGTAGTACATTCTGGTTTAGTGAATAATTTATATAAGCAAATACATATAGTATTCACTTATGAATTATGTCTTTTAATTTAACAAATTCAGCGATCATTAATATTATTTTAATTAACATTTATTTTAAATTTTATTTTTATTGAATTATATTATAATATTATTCAATTGATTACAGATTGAATTATTTTTTAAAAGCTTCAGTTTTTTATATAGGTATAGGTATGCAATAATGTAAACTCGATAAACATTTTTAGTACGATTAAACTTTTAATTAAATGAATTATGTATAAGAAGACGAATAAAAATGACCATAACTGTTCACCAATTGTTGGATATCGATAAATTAACAATAAAATTAACAATGAGAAAGTGAGTTTTGATTAAGTGCTTTAACAATGCACGAACTTTTCTCGTTATTCCGCGGAAGCGGTAGTTCGCCGTGTGCGTTCGAAATAACATACCGCGGACGAGATATTAATATAACGCATCTCGTAAGGTCAGTATCCGCCGTCGTTAATTCCCCGCGGCGAAGGGAAGCGTACATACATATACAAAAGTACGACGATTACACTCGCGCGCGGTCAATAATTCCCGGCCGCGTGTTAACCGTCCGCCCGTGTACCGTACGTATAAACCACCCGGTAGCTGCTTGAAATGATGTATGCGCGAACGTTACTAGCTATTTACTCGGAATTGTATGCATATGTAACTTAACTCAATACCGCCGCCGGACTCCATTACCGTTTCGACTGCGGCGGCGACTGCGGGGTCATACATCGTTGACCCGGCCGGTTTGCGCGCATATTTACCGTAGCCCGTGAGGTTTGCGGACAATGTTTGCCCCTAGAAGCGTGCGCTTGCCTCTTCGATATCACGGCTGCCGAACATGCTTGAATCTGATAAATCGAATGTCACAAGTATCGATACCAAATATCGTTGCGTGCAGTGCCAATATCTCCTATCACAATCTGGGGAGAGACCATCCTTGAAAATTGGCAGGATTAAGAGCGAATAATTATTACCTGTCCGAAAGTATAGACAAATAATTAATATGCTGTATATTGCATTCAACATAAGAGGTAGGTAAATGATTTTATGATATTACTGCAAATATTGCCGCCATAAATTTGAAGAGAACCAATGAGGGCAGCAGTACACAGATATATGAAGAGAACATAAAGTAAAGTCTAGTCGATATCAGATAAGCCTATAAGTTCATATTTCGTTATTCGATTGTATTGCAAAAGAAAATAATATACTTATCTGACGAGAAAGTTACTTTCGTTGAACGGAACAAAAAAACAGGATCGATGCTTTTTGTTTGTTCAACATTTAAATAATCTACATTTATGAGATAAAATATTTTTAACCAATATAGATTACATTTAGTAACGTAGTTATATTTTAACAGTATTAAATTATACTCGATCACGCACGCATCCGTAGTTTTATCGAAAATTATTTTGGACCGTAAAACATTACTTTCAAAACAGACTTGACATATTTGATATATTATGCTGTGCCTCCAATGGAACGAAAAATTAGAATTGGCTTGGATTATCTGTCCGCACACAAAAATCATCTATTTCGCTGTTTGTACTCTCTCGGATCTTACAATGCGCGATCGGAAATTCGATGGAAGGCCGGGAAATGGCAGCGGACCGGCGAGTTATGAATTTTTACGACAGGCTAGGGAAGCGATTTTCAATCTGCAGCGTGCGTTATCGATTTGCGCTGTGCAGAAACGATACAGACTGCCAGCGCACTGCAGAGCGTAATAAAATTGCGCGCGACTTCCCATCACCCTAACTCCCGGCTGACGCGCTAATTATGGGAATGCGCCGCGGCACGTATCCCTAATTACGCGAGAATTCCGTGTCGTCCGTGTCGTGTAGTACGTGTCCACCGACAATGCCGGCCGCGGGGGATAATGAACTTAAATTTGTCGTTAAACATCACCTCCATACGCGCGCTATTAGCCGATGGAATTTTCACAGAAAGTGACGATAGGCACGCAAATGCGCATAGTGACGCATGCTGTGGGCGTAGCAAACATTACCTTGTTGTATGTATATTTCATCGCGATCGATAATTCGATTCTTTTTTTAATACCGCTCATGGGTCTTTATCTCCGCGTTTTAAAAAATATAGAATTCATTAAAAAGATATCATATGCATTTCTCTGATATTTCCGGATTAATGAATTACAATGCATTGTAAAATGTCTGCTTTATCGGATAAATTTCGTCGAGCGAATTGATATATTAGCTAAAACGAAATTACGTATATAAAGAGAGTTATAACAGTTATTAATCTTCGTTGTTTTACTCGTTATTCTCTGTGAGCGTGTGGATACATGTCACAAATAACTGCGCGGGCGTCTGTATAATTAACGAGCGCTCGATTACGCAAGTTACGGGGTGCAGAGACATACGCGAGATTGAAAACTCGATCGTTCGCGCACAGGACGCGTGTAAACTCATCCTCCCCTCGCGCAATCACGTCTGATTAGTGCAATCAGCTGCGGATTTTGTGTAACAACGGGGTTCGATATCGCGCGATATACGTCGGCACGTAATAATGACAATCGAGCGAACACAAATATGTTTTTAATTAAATAGCGCGTTTGCATTATCCGTTTGGAATAATGATTAGCCGACTCTCTCGCTCTCTCGCGAAGGTGAAACTCACGGGGGTGGGTTTGAACGAGTAATAGCGTCGAATGAAATTCGCAAATGCAATGCCGCACATGTATTGCGCCGTGTATCATAACCGTCGCGCTGCGTTTTCCTGCAATCAAATGTCACGATGCGAAATTAATGGACGAAGCAACAACGTAAAGCCTCTAGCTAGTTACATCGAGGAGCTAACAGAACGAGATCGAGTTGTATGATTGCGGGATAAATTGATGAGCGGGAGATGTGTAAGAAGATAGTCCGCAGTGAATAGCCATCGCTACGAAAAAGAAGCGAGATTGTGAAAACGTGTAATCGCACAATGTAATTTTTGTGATGTGAATTTATATCATTCCCTTTTTTTTCCGAAGTAATAAGTTATACAATGGGAAGAAATACAGAGAACAAAACACGTAACTCGAATTTTTCATCGTTAAAATCCGTCCGGAAATAGACGCCGCGTGACTTCCCGTAGCACAATGGAAAGCGAAGTATTTCGTTAACGAGAAACGCGCGGGATATCATCGCCACAGAGAGGAGCGGGATCCGATCGTACGGAAAGCAATATCGTGTGTCCGCTTTGGGAGAGACCACTGAAGTGGTCGAGGGAGAAGAGGAGGTGGAGATAGGCCCGAGGTTGTTTCGCGAGAGTCACCGGTCGTAATCGTTGTTATCAAGTGGAGGTTAGCGGGTGGGTTCGCGTCCGTTGTTTGCATTCGACGGGGTTTGGAAGGAAACATGGAATGAGAGAGAGAAAGATCGCGAGAGATGAAGGAGACGAGGAAACGAAGGGATCGAGGGAGAGACAGAGAAAGAGGTAGCACAGGGCTCGTGTTCGTGATAGGCGGAGCCGAGTGGCGGTCGATATGAAACACCCCTCAATGAAACAAGCTCCATCCTTGCCCCTTCTCGCTCTCCTCTCTCTCTCTCACTCTCTCTCCGTCTCTTCCTCATTCCGTCATCCCTTCGTCGACTCTTCGCTCCCCTAACCACTCCCGCCTACACTCATTCACCCTCGAACGCTTCCACCTTCTCTCTACCCTGCACTTATTCGCCCTGAAGCTTATACAACGTGATCCGTCATAACGGCGCACCGCGAGACTTTTAACCCCCTCCGTATCTCTTTTTACACCTGGTGAGAAAAATTTCGTTTCAACGGAAAGAAGAGAGGCAACGAGGTGCGAGCATAAAGATGTGAACTCACTCGCGAGTATATCGCGACAATTTTTGCACTGGATAAAAAGTTTACGAATTTATTCGTTGATAGTAATTTGCGAAAACGCTCGAGTAACGTAGAGATAAATAAATTAGGCAAACACTGCGACGGGATAAAACTCAACATTCTCCCTATTTCAAGAAACGAGCCAATATTTTCAAAATTGCTTAATATAACATTACTTTTATAACACAGTGCTCTTTTCATGTCTCTACAAAGACATGAAAGTTTGACAACATAAAATCGCTGAATCTCCGGTTATGCGTCACGAAACATTTTCAACGAGATTAAACAACGTATCGACGTGTAATGCAAGCGCAGGATTACAGGGTAGAATTGGCGTGAAGTTGACGGCACGTTGGGCAACGTGTAATTTGAATTGACTATTAATCGTCCGCGTAAACATTGGCTTGCGCTGATTTACATCGCGCATTCAGCGCTAAATGTTTATTTGTCTAAAGCCAGTTCCGAACGACATGTATCCGCTCGTTAAATATTCCAAAATTCTCTATTTACGTGATAAATTTTAGGAATATTCGATACTGTCATGAAATCGCGTGGTTTAGCTTCAAAATGCACACAAACCACGGCGTTCTTTTTTCTCTCTTTTTTATATATATATTTTCGAAGCAACCGCCGGTCGAAAGCTTCATCATGAGTGCTCCACGATATTCCTCATCATTATTCAACCTTCAAAATTTTGTAGCAAAAGAAAAGCAAATTTGAGCAAATGTAAATTTCAAATTCAAATATTTCTACGATAGGAAACCTTCAACGCTTTCTGCATTTTTCAATTATTTAAATGTACAGTAATGTTCACAAATATATTCTTTTTTCTTGTACGTTTGCAATTTTATATATTCGTGGAATATTATTAGAAATGTGTAAACACCACAATTTTACATTTTATGCAACTACATTTCAGTATATTTTTCCAATTTTTTTTAAACAACAGTTTCTCACGTTGTATCTACAGTTAACAGTTGAATTGCTTGCAACTCTTTATTCTTGATATCAAGTCTGATGATTCTCGAGGAAATTTCACAATTTCTAATGTACGATAAACATGAGGCAATCTGACGGCGTCGTTTCGCGGATAGTCCCCTAATGTTTCGCGGACGATAGTCCCGCCGAGGATTCTGATTTCTCTGTAAATCCTGCTCCGGATTCAGCGTACCCGGTGGTACCGGCGAGCGAAAACCGACGCTGTCAACGAATCGATATCCGGATGGGCGTGGCCTTGTCGATCCTCTCGCGGACGGAATAGAGCGCGCGGAATACCCCGATGTGCTCTCGCAGATGCTCGCGCCGCGAAAGATTTAGCGGCTCGATTTAGTGATGTTCGATATTTCCCCCGTTCGTCATTATATCCGACGTCGACGACTATAATTAAAAGTCGCCCGGATTCCGTTGTAGATTTTGCTTGATAGATAACGTGTAATGAGAAGCTTCTGTAATGTACACGATTTTTCACTTTTTGTACAACGTGTACTGTTTTGTCAATTCAGTATCGACTCTTTCTTAGCGAACATCATTACTGCGTTGAATATTTTTATGCAAACGTAAACATAACGAATATCTTCAGTCAGAAAATTATTTAATAAAAATTAATTTTACAAAAATTTGACACTGATAAGAATGATACTATATCAACATTATTTTAATTGAAAATAATCTTGTTGATTCAGTAACACTATTAATAAAATACATCGTGTTTTCGTGTTAATAAAATATTATTTGTTTTATTAATGTTGTTATTGACACTGCACTTAACAGGATTATTTTCAATTAATAAATCACTAATACTGTTAATACATTTCTTCGTTCATTAACAACACAATACTTGATGAGATGATTTGTTTAGCATTTAAAGAGCCTTGTATAATAAAATTTTCTTATTGAAGTTTATTTAGCGAAGAACTTTATTATTGATCGCTTATAAATTTACAATACATCATGACTTGTATTGAAAAATATTCTAACAATCTGTCGATGAAAGGAAACGGAGCAAATCCAGGACACCTTGTATAATCATTCTCGTGACGTGCCAAAGTAAACTGTTATCTGCGGCGGAATATTTCATTACGCCTTGGCGCACACGAACGAAAGTGTATTAACGACAGAGTTCAAACCTTCCCTCGGCCGCGCCTTCCCACCCGGAACGTTGCATATAAAACGCCTTAATGGCAGTACGATAAGGACATGATTTATCGTCGCTATAACTCCCGAGTGTCGCCGGGGTGTAGGGCATGTCAACCGGCTACTTGCTCTCAACGAGCGCGATTAACGTATTTATTCACCTTCCGCTTTTCGCGCTAAATGCGAAGCAATGCGACGTCGAAGCGAGGTAGAGAATGTTCAGCGTCGACATTGACACCGAAAGAAAGTACGAACGTTGCACCCGAAGAGAAAGCATTCATAGCTTGAAATATCGCCATTTGTCACAAGATTAGTATTTGTGACCAGTCAGCATAAAATGACTGCAATAACGTGAAATAATATATCGCTCATATTTGTCGTATTGTAATTTATTTAGAAATTTCTTAATCAACTTAAAGCTTAACTTTCTCTCCAAAAATGTAGTGGGATATTATGATTTGTGAGTTATGAGAGAATCTCGAATTTTAAGCAATTACGAAGCTTTGGATCTATAAAACTAACTGAGAAAACTTTGTTCTTAATTCAATTCAAACAGATTGTATCTTTCATAAAATTTTAATTTCAAAGCTTAATCACTATAATATTTTACGTCAAAAGTTAAAGACAAACAATGAATAATGATCTCCTATTTTATTGAGGAGATATCCAAATAATTCCAATAAATTCTCATTGAGGTTAATCCTACTATTGTGTGTAAGGAGCGAACTTAAAAATGCTAATTTTTTTTATTCAGCGCAATGCATTAAGGGCTACAAAACAAGCACTCGATTTCTCTCAGGGAAGATATCTTCAGATAGGACGAATATATTGCGAATATACTAAATTATATATTAAATAGAAATACCAAGAAATATCTCATACGTACTTTTAAGATTAAAATTTATGAACGATGGTTGGATAAATTATAGGATGTCTTCGTTTAAGAAGGAAGGTTGACGCGTGAATACTCCGGTATTCCGGTATTATATCGACAATACTCGCTCGACCCCAGGCGCATTAACGAATGTAAATCAATTAATCCTCCGAGCAGGGTTCCCAGCTATCGGGGCGAGCTAATCCGACAGCTAGAAGCTAAAGGGGAGCCAGGCTGAAGGGAGAGAGAGAGAGAATAGAAAGAAAAGAATAGAAGACCCTCTAATAAGGTAATATCACACTCTGTGCGAAATAATTTATTGTAGCGTAGTCAAAGCTAGTAAAAAAGTTGTAAGTGTTTACCTTTGAAAAACACTATTTTATGTTAAAGCATAAATAATATACGAGTATATTTCTCTCTTTTTCTCTATTTTTCACATCTATCAATATTGTATAAAATAATATTAAAGCTAATTTGTTTGATACTCTACAGTTTCAGTAAATAAGGAGGAAAGCAACAATTTCAAGTATCGATTTTTACTTTTTTTTTTAGTAAAAAATGAACCCAATCAACACAACTTAATTAAAAATACATATTATTTAAAAAAAAAAAAACAACTTAAAAATAATATGTGTAACATTCATGGTATTCGAGTTTTTCCATGTTATATATCATCAGTTGCATTTTATCTTGTTTTTCAAATTTCCTCTACTATTTTTCTCTTTCAAAACAAGACTTTTGCAACGTTTATTTGCGTAATTACAATTTCTCCGGTACAGTCAATTTTACTGAAGCAATCAGAATTGATAATATTTTTTCGTGCAGACTCTTAAATTAAAATTAAAATATCTTTACGAAGAGACACTGAGGAAGAAGTGAAGAGACAAAGACGGTGGCAGCAAGTAAACGTAAAGTATGTACAGGGTTCTCCCTACGCGAGAGTAGCCGGTCGTATCAATAATAAAGGATTCCGGTGGAAGAAGGGAGAAAGAAGAGAGAGAGAGAGAAAGAGAGAGGAGGCAAGGGGATTCTTCGGGCTCATGTTTATATGCGGGTTTATTTCTTTCACGGTCTGGTCCTCATTCACCGTTTGCATTATCTCACTCTCTCGCTCGCATATTCCGCCTCTTAGACCCGTCGTTCCGCGCTCCTCTCTTCCCGCACCCTCGATGGCCATTAAAATTCTGAGCGCCACACTGCTGAAAAATTACAGGGCCTTCCCCCTGATCCGCGTCCTCGTCGTGCTCCTCGAGAAGATCTCTCTCGCTCACGCCAATTGAGTACGAACGTGTCGCGTTCTCTCTTCCTCCTCATCTCACCATATCGTCTCTCTATCTCTTCTGATTCTCGTCTGGATCTCTCCGCTTTCCATCCTCGTCGCACTGCCGCCATTCGACTCCTCTTCGGGGTTTACTCTTTGCTCGGTTCCCTCTTGTCTATCCCACTCTCTCGCCTTTCGTACGTCTCGTTTTGACTCATACTGCTCTGGGAGGTTGCTCTATCTCTATCTTCTATCTCTCTATCATTCTCCCTGTCGTTTTCGTTCTCTTTCTCTTGTTGCCTGCTTTCTTCCTTGTCTTTCGTCTTTCTCCTACTATTTTCCGCTGATAGTCTCGTCTATGCTTCTTCTTTCACTCTCACTCCTTTGGAGCCTTGATTCCTCCTTATCTAGCATCTCTTCCCTGTCTCATACTAACTTGTATAATCTGCTTTAGGCTTTACTTTCTTCTCCCTCGCTCTCTTCTTCTTTCCTTATTTCTCAATCTGTCCCTTGTTAATTCCTACTAGGAGTCTCATCTATTCCTACTTCTTTCTCTCTTTTTTGCACTCATTCTCTGTTGTAATTTGTTTCTGTCTTTTTCTCCTACTCTTCATCTATCTCTAGCTAACTCGTATTTGCTCTCATTTCCTCTCGTTTGCCTCTTTGTCTCTCGTTTTTTATCCATCTCATTCTAGTCTCTTGTTTTCTTTCTCGCTTTCTCACTTCTTCTTGCAGATCGTACTTCTCCTCATCTTTAATATAATGCTCTTACTAGAAGGAATTTCTATCTCTGCTTCTTCCTTTCTCTTTCTATCTCTCCTTCAATTCTCACTTCATCTCATACATTAGTTCTTTCTTTGTCTTTCATGTGTCATCTATTTCTTGCTGGCTCTTGCAGAGATCCTCAAGCTTGTTCTTCATTCTCTCTCTCTCTCTCTCTTTCTTACATTCAGTCTTCCCTTCTCGCTCTTTCTATCCATGTTTCTCTGTCTATGTATCTAGTATCAGGAGGGTTTCTGCTTTATGTTCCCACTCATTCCTACTCCATACCATCGGCGTGTCTCCCGACTCTTGCTGACTTTACCTATACCTAAAGGACAGCTCTGTGAAATATCTATCTGAAGGAGCGTCGAGATTCGATGTTTGAAGAGGCAACCTTGTATTCTGAATAAATGCGTGCGAGCAACCGAGAAGAGGGAAGAGAACCGCGTTTTCTTGCCCCTCGCCATCGAATGGAGCAATAAATTCCCTGGCCACATCGCGCGTATAACATAATACGTTACAAGATTTCAGCTGATGCGTTTGTATATTCACCGAACGCAGCAACGAAGATCGATGAGGAAGCGATACTGCGTCGGTGAAGGAGCGTGTCGTCGTGCAATCGAGGTACCCGGAATGGTACTTTAAAACGTCGCTCTGTTGTGAAGAGAAGGTAAAGTAAGCACGTTTCCTTTAATCCCTCTGGAACCGAGTCGTTATTTATTGAGAGAAGAATCGGATTTTTCGATGAAACGTTTCCGTGAGTTTTTCGACGCTTCGGAAACTTCTTAAAGAGATTTTTTGAGAAGAAAGTTAACAAGAATAAAGCCAGTTAGAGATACCACTTAATTATACGATGCAAACATACTCTGTTATTTTTATTTTCTTTCGGTGTCTTCTCTGACGTAAAATACTCTTTTCTTTCAAATAAATACTCTAAAATTTTGCGGCGTTCTTGATATAATTCACGTAAATTTATTTCAATAACAAATTTCTGTATACGCAAGGGGAGGACACATGCTGTGCTTTTTGTTTCCTTCTTTCTGAAGGTTTCATATTTTACGCTCACACAAACATTCAAGAGAAGAGAGAGGAAAATAGAGTTTCTTGCATTTTCTCACTGCATGAAGGTCATCACGCTAGAATATCGAATCGCACTCATGTCGAAGCGTATCACCGCGATCGCGTTTAACCCTTTGAGAGTTAAACGAAGTAGTGATATTGTCCATCGATACGATGAGATGGATGATCAAAAGAGGTGTCAACTGAAAATCGGTGACGAACGAATCGCATTACGCGGCCTGCTCGTATTGTGCATCCGCGGGATAACGCATGTATCACGCGGCCCGCCCGCCTCCGTCCCTCCTCGCTCCCATGGGACACGTTGGCCCTTTCTCTCTCGCGTATATGTATCCCTCTCCTTTTCCCCTGGTCCAACCGACGTCCCATGCTCTCGCGCCGGTGTCCTGTCTCGCCGCTGGAAATCTGTTCTCCCCTCGATCCCCCCCCCTTAACTCGACCGCGCGCAAGCTCCGCGGCTCACAGCCAATCAATATTAATGACATATCAATTCATAGGAACAATGTAGCCAATTACGGGCGGCCATATTACCGCGACTGTCTCTCTCTCCCTCTCCTTCCCCTCCTCTCCTTCTCTGTGTCTCTATCCGTCTCTCTCATCTCCGTTCTTCCCTTCTTTGTTTCGTTAACTCACCTGGTCGGGACAGGTGAATGCGGTCTGTTATTTGACGGTAATAATTATTGTCAGGATCTTCCTCAAGCGTTGCGAGTCGGCACTGACGAGTATGAGGGAGAGAAACATACGGAAGAGAGTCGACGAAGGGTAGTCGATGGTACTTATGAATGCGTCCGCGATATTGAGAATTAATTAAGTGTAATTCGTAACCGAACGTTTTACTTCATCTTTTATAAATTGTTTTTTTTTTTCTTCTATTTGTTGTGTCTATGAAGAAACTTAAAGAATATAGCAAAATAAATGGAAGTTTCGCAAAGGGTAATTAATATTAATATAATGCATAGCGATATAATTAATACGAGATTAATATAAGGATTATTGTGATAATATACATATTAGTATATAATAGAAATTTAATTAAATTTATGGTATACAGACTTTCATGACGGGTTAATTTTACATCAGAATTACACACAAATACATATTATATTTCAAAATTATGTTCAGATATAATGTGCATACGCCCGCATTATGTCGTATTATTCAGTATTCCTATTTTTAAAATAATAGAGGATCCGAGAATGAATCAAAATTCATTGTTCAAAGACTCTTCTAATTCTAATTAGTGAATAAATTAAGCTTGTTATATTCTAATTAAACGTAATAGATAAACTGCATATTCTAATTGATCAAAGGTCAGTACTCATAGTTGATTCTTATATTAAAACCGTTTTAAATTTTATTATACTATCTGTGTTCTATTAGAAAAAATTAAACGAATTAGAATCTCTTTCAATTTGATATTTGAAAAACAAAGAGAGAGATATATATGATTTGAACTACTTCACTCTTTCTAAACTGATACTGATAACTTTCATAAAAATACGCAGTCCATTTATTCTTATTACGTTTATGTATTGTACACAATAAGATATGACAAATCTTTCAATTCTTCCAGTACCTACAAATTGAACAATACATCTCACTTCATTCCACGAATAATGAATGAGCCGTAACTAAATTATTCCTAATTGTTATTACGAAGACGGTAATTTCAATTTGAGTGGACTAGCTCGTCGAAAAATAGTTTTTACGACAATAGTTTTTAGTTCAAAAGAGTTTCACCTGCTATTATTCGAAAGAATTAACGTAAAAAGAATCGACCGGTCGGTTTTCGGTCGCACAAAGATTAACATTTACATAAAAACATTATGTAGGCTGATATGGCATACAACGTAATTCTGTGTACGACGGTCGACGATGTATTCGAACGGAGAATAGCACGTCGGAGTTTCTAATTAACGCCCATCGCAATTAACAGCGCTACGGCTAATGACCGAATTGCTGTTTGCGTCCCAATCGCTGACAGAGTAATTTTGATTAATTATAGGCGCGGTAATACCGACCGTGACCGTAGCGGAACATCGGCTTTGCGTTCGAAACAATACGCGCGCTTAGCGCGACGCGCGTTTCGTAGTATACGAGTACTTGCTCGGCTTCGTGACGTACGCGAGCGACCATGTATGTATGTGTCAAACAGAAATGTATAGACTATAGAACAAGTAGACACTACGTATTTGTGTACGGAAAGAACGGTTTTACTGCAGTATATATTTAAAATTGTAGTTAAATTAAACCTAAAAATAATTTTGCTCGGACCATCAAAATAATTATGTAAAACGCTCAAATTGATTGCTAGAATGTTAAAACTTTTTGTAGGATTGACATTAACGCTTTTTACATAATTGTTTTGCAGCATGTCATCAAGCGTTCTACATCATAACTATTTTGATATAATAAATAAAATTATTTTCAAATCTGTAACTAGCCGAATTTTTTGATACTTCAGCAAAACCGTTCTTTCTGTGTATAAATGCCATATTTTACAAATATATGTGTATAAAACGTACATCAATGCATTTATGTTATATATGTATATACAAATTCGAAAGCATTCTTCTTTTTTATTCAATATTCTAGTGTCAATAGAATCATTATTTTTCTTGCCAATATCAAACATACAAGATTTCCTGAGAATTGTGTGATGATAAAAATTCAAGGAGAATAAAGATTTAAGTTTTATAAAAAGAAAATTTAAATAAATTTAAAAAGAATGGAAAGTACATAAAAGATAATTCAAGTTCGACTTGTGTACATTACGACGCCATATGGTGACAGATGTAAAGTATTTTATGCATCATTTTATATATATATATATATATATATATATATAAACTTATTGTTGGGAAAAAGCGCGCGGCGCGCAAGACAAGGAAATTATTCGATATTTATTTTTCTAACGCATTATAATCGTATATTTTTGAGATAGAAGGAAAACTGTTTGCCTCAAATATGTATAATATTTTAGCATTTGACCAGAGTAGTACCATCACTATTGTATCTTCTTTTTTTCGTATTTGCAAGCGAATCCATACGAATTGCATATTTACGCGCGATATTTGGCCGGGGTGCGAAATTTCGCAAGTTTCTCGCGCGTAAATTCAAGAAGTACGGGAAGAGGCGTGAAAAAAGAGCAAGAAGAAAGCGAAGGGATACCGGACTCGACGCAAAGGTCTCACTTGACAATCCCGTCACGTTTCGATGCCGCTGGGGGGGTGTTCACGGCATGTGGTCTCGCCAACCCTCTGTCCTTTCTCCACCTTTCGCACCGCTCCCTTTCCCCAGCACACACGTACACTCATACCAATCAGCAGATTCCCTCACCTTGTCTATCCTGCTTTCTCTTTGTTCATCCTTAATTCCTTACATCCCTCTGCCGATCAGGGCACGTTTCACTCGGCAGAAGGAGTGATTCCCCTTGGACCACGAACCGACAGTGGTTGCTCTGTCTCTACCCTTGTTATAAATACTAATTGCTCTATACAAACGTTCAAAATGTGTTTAACGTTTCTTTGGTTTCGTGACCCCTTCGCCAGCCCGTTCCCTTTTCTAAACTTCTTTCTCTCCTTTTCTGTTTCGCACTCTTGCTATACCTCTCTTTCCGTTTACATATGATGAAATACACAGGAACAGCTTCCCTGTTCTTTCCCCTCTCTGCGGTTTGGTAGTTAGAACATGTAAGTGTAATTAGGATTTCACTTTGATAATCCATTCATCCTATTAACTTATTCCGTTTTGCAATAAGCTGTTTCAAGAAGAGGTTAAATTGTTATATTCCATTTCCACACTATAGACAACTGTATTCTCTCTCTACATAACCATCTTAAGAAATATTATTTAGATGTATTTTTTTTTTTTTATTAACATGCCGCCCTATATTGATAAAGAAGGACATAAAACAACAATTTAACTGCAAAATGTTCAGACGTGAACTTCTTGATGTAATATTTACTCGCTATTTTGTCGCGTCCGAACTTAATCATCAGCTATCTGCGTGGTATTAACGAGCGTATATCTTGCACCATACGAGCTGTCCGGCTGGTTAGTTGGTAGTCGTTACCTGAGATCATCTGTCTATCCCGGGATCCGGTAGATAGCGGAGAGATTGCTTTCGCTTTAACCGGATACAAGCATACCCATACACGCGGCTCGGTATGCGTGCGAATGCACGAGGATGAACAAGGCCGTCCTTGCTCATCGCGTTGCTCGTGGATATGTGCGGTGATTGATACCGGCTCGCACATATGGACACACCTAATGAAATAGATAACGTGTATCTTGCACGACTATATCTGCGTCTAGGCACCAGCTTCGATGAGCAAATTAAGTTATGTGTACTGATAACTAACAAATCAGTACATATACATATTCGTACGAACGCGCATAAACGTCAAAAACAGTCATGAAAATTATATGAGGAACGAATATTTCAAGTTCTTTTTAGTTTATCTTAAAAGGAAGGGGTCCCTCTCTGATTTTAATGAAACCTGATCAGTTTGTAGAGGGAGTAAAATATTCGATACTTATTTTTTCATCGCGTGGCAACCAAACAAGTTTAAGGGATTAAATCAGCCCGTATTTTTTATGAAATTATATTCTCATGCTTCGTTCAAAAGTCATAGTCAAAAAATGAAGGCTTGGTCGATTTTCAAGAGCTAATTTTATCTCTTAAACATATTTCATTATCAAAAGAAGAAATATATATCGAATATTTTCATCCTCTTTGTAATCCTACCTAATTTTATTAAAATTCTTTTATTGTCAGAGTGCTCTAATTTTTTTATGAGCATATACTAAATATATATAATGAATAATATCTCTAATTGTAAGTAAAAATAAAGTCAATAATAATACAAAAAAATAAGATAGAGAACAATTGAAGGGCTAAGAGCCAGTTATGTAATAAAGAACGTTTAATTTAAAATATAAAGATAAAAACAATGGCTACGTTTACACCGTGCGCTTAGTCCGCGACCTATACGATAAGTGTCTTTGTTTAACCTACAGGATAAACAAGGACATCTATTGTTTAGGCCGCGGCCTAAATGCACGGTGTAAACGTAGCCAATTACAAACGTTTTGACACCGATCGAGTCATTCTCAATGTTACAGTAAATACATTATTATAAAATAATTGGAAATCTACAATATCGCTTTATAGTGGTATTCTCGTTTTCTTCCCATTATCATAATGTTGCAAGTTAATAAATTAAAATAGTAAGATTAGTCATTGAAAAATTCGTAGCAGTGATGCAGTAATAATCTAAAAATTGACCGTGAAAAAAGAAAAATTAATGCGATTACACAATAAAATAAGAATATATATAAATTTAAAAAAAAAATATCTTATTAAATAAATTAATAAAATGTTGAAAGTCAATAAAAAATGCAAAAAAGTGTTCATCGTAGTAATACATAGTAGTTGTCTTTCTAAAAGTTCGAATGAAGCGATATTGTAGATTTCCAATTATTTTATAATAATGTATTTACTGTAATTGACGGTGTCGAAACGTTTGTAATTGTTTTTATCTCTTTATGTTTTAAATTAAAAACGTTCTTTATTACATAACTCTTAACCCTTCAATTGTTTTATTCTGTTTCATACTTACAGAGCCTTATTATTATTTATTATATTATTTCAATAATTGTATATTTTTGATTTTTAGGTATAAAATAATATCTACAGTTTTGAAAAAAGTTTTAAAATATTATGAAATAATATATCTCAGATAGCTATAATTTGCAATATTTTATTTTATATAATAGATTCTTGTGATGGTTTTTATATTTTATACAGAACAATTCTAAACGTAGCGTTCATCCTTGTGGTATTTTCATAATTTACAATTATTATTACTACAAAAAGTTGATTTTTATGATCGAATGTGGATACACTTTTATTTCATATTAATAAAAAATCGAACAAATATGTGTCAAACGTTTCAATTATAATAAGTTAGTTTCGATATTTGACACGAATCCATCAGGACACCTGTCCACCTTAATCTCCGAATTCTTTCCTTTTACGCGTTTTCTTTAAGGCAATTTTTTGGGATTCGCTTGAACGAGCGGGGGATGTAGGGCGTTGAAAAATCACCAGATAATAGATTAGTCGACTGACAGATGGCTAGCTGCACCGTAGAAAGGGAGATACCACGGTGTCGGGTTTAACAGAGGCTGGAAGAGCAGTCACGTAGTTGACAGTATATCCCTCGCTTCTCTGTTTCTCATTTTTCTTCTTTGCTTTCTTCTCTGTCTCTCTCTCTCTTTTAGAACCCCTCTTGTTCAACTCGAGTTTCTAGTTTGTATCTCTCTCACGGTCTTACATAACAAGAAAAACGTGCAATTATAAGCGCAGTAACGCGCGACGCTATTTACACGGCTTTATTGCACAATTCTTACATGCCGTTCGATCTCAAGAGCGTACATAATGTTGACTTTTCCGGCAATGAGAAGTCACTACAAAAGATATTACGCAAAAAAAATTACGTTATTTTCTTTATGAAACTCCGTATATCCGTGTTTCTTTCGGAGAATCGACGTTAATTACAGCGAATAGTGTTTGATGGAAGTTATGAATAATTGACGACTCTCTGCAACTCTTTGCTCTTGCCGAAGTTAAGCGGATTTCCTCGCAAGCAAGTCGTTGCATAGCATCCACAATAATTGACTATTGAAAACTATATATACTGTCTCTTCTCTCTGTGGCTCGGTTGGACGATGTGGCAGCGAGCGACTGGCGAGAAGTGGTCGGAAACAAAAAGAAGAAAGACAGGGAAAATCTGCTGTGCTGTAACAAAGTGCTTCCACCGTGACGCCTTCCATTCTGTTTACGCCGCTATCGATACGTTTATTTGCACGGCTACCGGCTACCCGTAGCGTCAACGGAAACGACTTGATTAACGACGAGATTATGTTCGTTACGGAACCGAGAAGCGGCTCCGTTCTCCACAAACAAACGGAACAGAATGCCGCAAGTCCGTGCGGAGTTATTAGAACTCATGTACCGTGAAACTGTGAAATATATTTATGATAACAGTCACACAAATGTCGCCGGAAAAATGTTACGAGCATCTCGTTAATCAAATGTGACATTTTGGCGGACAAGCTTTGAAAATAGCAATATATTTTTCTATATAACAATACTGATAATATCGAATAATGAAAATAAATTAAAATAATTTATTAAATATCTTTTCAAATCATACTTTAGCCAGAAAATTTGTTGACTAAATATTTTTTTAACGCTCTAAAAATAACAGTATATTTAGCGTGAAAAAGATAAAAAGTTTCTATGCAAATAGTATTATATAATTTAAAAAAAAGAATATTTTATTAAATATCTTGTCAAATAATTAGAAAATTTTTATACATTAAATATATTAAAAAGAAAAAATTGTATTTGAAATAGTTGTTTACGGTTATAAAACCGATAATCTCGAATCCAAATATATCTTCAAAATACAACGAAATACTTAAGAAGTTTTATAGTTTTCTAAATTATAAGGTAGGTGTGTGTATATTCAAGTAAATGTTTGTTTTTACCATTACGCGTTCATTTTTTGCTGTCATAAAAGGTATTGACGCAGATTTCCATTCGCGCGCGTCGTTCTGTGTAAACCGCGCCAATAGCATGTCGCGAAGGCCATCAACGGCGCGTATAGTCGAGGGCCAACGAGGACCGCAATATCTCGCGATAATCAATTCCAGTTCTTTAAATCACGACCGAAAAACTCGATTATCCTGTTTACCTTGGAGCGAGTTGTTCTTTCTGTGGCCTGTAGCGTAACGAATCGTGCGAAATTGCCGCTCAGGTAGCCTCAGATATACAGGGTGGTCCATTTTAACCGCACAATTTTTTTTTAAACTCTCAACGTTCACCAAATATCATTTAAAAAATCTATAAACGTTGAACATGTCCTATATGGGATAAGGTTTGATGTCATTTATACACACTTTTAATTTTGAACCCACCATTACGTATATATATCTTTAGCGACAACATAGACTGTTTTGAATACAATATATTTCATAAATAATCTTAAGAGTAACATCTTCAGCTCTGTGATTGGTTTATGACATTTTGAAAGAGAGATTGTACTTAAGATAATTTTAAGAGCCATGAATACCAGCCTAAGGGGACAGTGTAACGGAATGATCGATATTACAGATTCAAAAAAGTTCTTTAAATTGGCTAGAATTGAAATCACTCATTTACATGTCTAAAGTACACATACAAATAATCCTTGAAATATTCAACTTAACAGAATTCCGTTACGCTAGCATCACCTGAAGTCTATTTAGGAAAATGTAGCTGGTTTTAAAATATCAAAAAAATATTATATTCATAGTGCGGTCGAGATTCATTAGTTTTAGCTTGAAGAATCGCTTCTAAAGAGAGAGAAAAAAAGCGAGCGGAAAAACGGAGCACCTTATACATGGAGCGTTTTATACTGAATAAATTTTGTGCCTTACGTTACAATGTCACGAGCTTGCCGGTGTATTTTCACGAAAGCCCCTCTCGGGTAACAACGACAGGAATTTTCGCAATAAGGAGCCGCGTTTATTGTCGGAAAAAAAAACGCAGTACCTCCCGCCATTCTTTACGATCCCCTCTTACGAAAGGGTTGAACAATTTTTGTAACAACAGCGCGCGGTGACTCGGGAGACGCCGTTTGGGGATTTAGGCGCGACTTGCACGTGGCACGTATCAAGTTGAATACACCTGTTACACTCTCTCAAAGCGGCCGAAATCGCGCTAATTCAATTAGAACGTAACGCGATTTCTCCTGCCAATCACTTGGCCCACCGGTAAGTAGACTAATTGCCTTTTCTTCTCGCACCGAGTCGAGGGCACGCGGCGCAACACTGTTCGCGTGCTAATTGAATTTCACGTCTCGTCACTTCGTGGAGTTACTTGCGTAAGGACGTCGGCCCATCGATTTCGCGTGATTTTCTCATGCATTGATCAGTCCATTGCAATTTACCGCATTTAATTCAATGGTTAAGCACGAATAATTCTCTAATGTACACGTCAAATATATCAAGTAAGGTTAATTTCCTACAAATTGGAATTAACCCTAGAAAACATTATTGATACGTACATTCTATATATATATAAGTGAGCGAGGTCATTGAGTCCTAAGCTATGCCTTCAGTGTTCATCAGGAGGTCCAATCTGTCATGTTAAAATGTACGATAAGCTACGACAAGCTTTTAAAAATTCAGTCCGTTATACATCAGTTCCTGATAGTATAATAATAACAGAGAGCACGATAAGTGATATCAATTCTTAACACTTTTTGTCATTTATATTTTGTTTATATAAATATTATAAAGAGACATTAAATTATATTACATGATGTTACTTCAAGATTGAATTTAATAATGTGCTCTCTTATTTTTTCTTTTCTTTTAAAAATTCATAAAATTATAGATTATTTGTGTTTATGAAAGTCTGAGTTATAATTTTGTTATTAAAAGTGTGAAATACATAAAAATCTTGTCGTTACATACATTAACTAAGCTGATTTATTTCCTTGTAAAATTTACATATCGGTAGCAATTTATCACTCCGCGTTTTAGAGTTAAGAAAATTTCATTTTTTTTTTTTTAATATAAAGTGTACACAATTATTATTACAAAAGTTATCAAGTTTTCTTTATTAATATTTTACATGTATGCCACTGTTTCAAATTCAAAGAAAGAATTATTTGTACAAAGGCGCAAATTGTAAAAGAGAACAGTTTGTACAAAATTCCTAAACGTCATTTAAAGTAGATATCGAGAATTTTTGGGATTCTTCCCAAATATTTCTATATTCCAAACACACATATTTTCTAATCTTGTTAAAAAATGCATATTGGATTTTGAAGCGTCTTACAGTCCTACTTTCTACATTATAGGCAGAGCTATGACACATCAACTTTTCGCGAGAGAGACAGTGTGTGTAAGAAAATATTATAATTTACGATTGCATTTTTAAGTCGACGAAGAGGACCGGCGTGTTCGTGATTTAGAGAGAAAAGGTGAAACAAATAGGACGGAGAGAAAGAAAAGCGTACCAGGAACGGAAATGAGTGGAAACAAAGTGGAAAAGAGATAGAAAGGAGGAGAGGGAGGGGAAAAGAAAGAACGCGTAGGAATTGCCTTGGATAAAGAGAGGGCGGAATATAAAAGACGACCGCACACTTGCTCTTGCGGAGCACTGGAGGCAAGGAAAAAAAAAGAGAGAGAAGCTAGCGCGTATACAAGCCCACGAGCAAAACACGGCAGTACTCGCCTCTGCTTCGCTCTCCATTGTGCACGAGCCCTCCGCGCCGCCCTTGCTCTGTCCGCTTTAAATAACTCGGTGTCATGCTCGTCATTTTACCTGTCTCTAACTACCTATTGAAATCTCGATGATAAAACGCGCGCGTAGCGGCTACCCCGTCCGCGATTCGGCGCCCGCAGTGATCCCGAATGAAGCCCATCAAGGGTTTCTCTATGAATGTAAAAATAATAAACCGCCAAATCGAATCGTAAAGAGATAAGGGTGTAAAAGGTATAATGACAAAAAAGAGGAAATTATGTTACCGTCTTTTAATCGAAAAGATATAATGTCTGGTTTTACTGAACGAGTTTCTCGTTCGGTTTCACAAACAAGTCTGATTTCGTCAAGCTGAGGCGCCCAAATATTTGTGAAGATTTGTTTCTATCTTGCGACTAATTAAACGTTTAATAATCCGTGAAAGTTGTAGCATTTAATTAATAATGTTTAGCTCGCACTCGCACTAATTTAGGATATCGTATCTTCAGGACGTTGCACCTTTGCAATCCGCGTTTGCTAATTATTGCAAATGGTATCTTTAAATTTGCTTCATATTATCATCAGGCTGGACATTTATGGAGATACCAATGTCGCGCTAATGCAAAAAAATGAAATATTCAAGGTAGATAAAACGCAATCTGCTGCTCGTATACTCGCGGTAATTCAGAGTATCGTGCTCTCATCCTTAGCTACAGCTCGTTTACGTTAATTACTTGAAACGATATCTCGGTTTGATAGAATATCATTAGCGTTCCGGTACACGGGAATTAGCGCCTCGCGATAACCGGGGGTTCGGGTTTACGTGATTACACTGTGATTATATAGACTCACGTGGCGTTTAAGCGCATCGACGAGTGGACGAGGCCATCGATATTCGCTTAGAAATCCGTGTCATTCCATGCGCGTAGGTGTCGGCGAATAATTACGTCGCGCGGTGATTGAGTCGTGGGAATTATCGAATTCCTTTCTCACGTTCACATCGTGTCATCATCCGGTGAAACATACTCGCACGCACGCAGGCAGGTATTATTTTAAGCTCGAACTATGGAATAGCTGGAAAGATGATTTCCAATTTGCGATGATAAAGTCCAGCGTATTTTCAAATAAACGCAATTAATGTTGACATTTCAAAATTATTTTTACACACGTTGGAAAGTAAATTAATAGATATTCTCTCACCTATAAGAGAGAACTTATTTAAAAATATAATATCAAAATGACGAAATATTTCGAGAAGCAATTAGCTCAAATTAAAATGTATTAAATTCACAGTTCTGTAATCAAAAAAGGTAACAAAAGAAATATTGTAGAATACATTTTTTGAGTGTAACTCTAACCGTTCTTCTGCCATTGTATTCTGCCACCGAGCCGTTGAGAATTATTTTGCCGAAATAAAAAGAAGAGTTGTCCGTTTCAGAGAAGCTCGTCTAGAAAGAAGGGAAGAGATCTTCACGGAAATATCTTGACCGGTAAAGAGTGTCGGGGAAAGGCGAGAGCCGAAATAATAGGGTCTGTTGTTCATTATCCGGTTTGGTTTATTATCCGTACAGAGAGAAAAGAGGGAAAGATGAAAGGAGAGGGAGGGGAGAGAGAGAACATGGAGGAAAAAGGCTCCCCCTTAATTTTCACGGTCGACTTCATGGTCGGTGACAAATTTTCCACTCCGCGCAAGCTCCGCTTGGTCTTCGTTCGAGCGATTCCGATGTAAATCACTTCATCGTCAACGCTTTATACATACACAGTCGATCGAGCGAGCCATCGCGACTATATCCAACAGATCAGCGTCGTCCGTAGTCCCAAAGCTTAGACTTAATTACTGCGATTAACGTGAGAGGCGGCCCACTATATCTGCGCGTATTACACGGCCCGGGGCAGCTGCTCTTGACTCTCTCTTTCTCTCACCCTGTCTCTATCTACCTCTGAGAATTCAGGGAGGCTCAAAGGCGTAGGAGTGGCGTGAGTGAGGCAAGCCAGCAGTCAGTAAACCCCTCTAGTATGTACCCGCCACTCTCGCTGTGTATACTCCATCGACCCTTAAGCAGTGACGGTATTACCAAACATTCGCCCTGCGCTGCAAATCCCGCGGGTTATTAACCCTACCACGTCAGATTTTTCATTGACCCACATTTAAATCTGATAATGATTTATAAAGCATTGAATAATCGCTAAATATCAGTTATCGAGCATAGTGATGATGTAAATCAGTAAAAAAGAAAATCGTCTACTGAGTTAATAACAACATTTTAAATTATTTTCCTTATTTTCACAGCAAAGCTACTGTAATAATGTCAGAACTGGTTTGAGTACTTCCATCAAAGGCATAAAACAATTTTTTATAGTTATTTAGTCTGCAAGAATGAAGAAAATAATTAATTTCAATTTTATTCATATATACGCACATATACAGATCAATAAAAGTACGCAAAATTGAAAGATCAAGAGATTGTATGTTACATTTATTAAAAAAAATGTATATATTGACGTGTGGTAAATGAAACAGTCATTTTCAAGGACTCCAATAAACTGTCAACCATGTTGTAAATTAACGCGTCGTAAATTTTTTCGCATTTACCGCATTGCTCCCAAAGATACGTAATCTGTATACTTTGCATTGCACTTCTGAGGAAATCCACCTTCAGTAAAACGGGAAACCGGTTTTTGCGCCAAATCCTTCAATTGGAATCACACAAATAACAGCTTACGATCCATTAGTGACGGCGTTGCGCGTTTCAGCATAATTATTTAAAGCGATTACATTTTACCGTAATATGTAGTATTCAGTAACCGCAAATGCATCGTCGACCACAAAGTTGATCCGCCCGCTCTCTGTTTCAGAGATACCCGGGCAAAGGCGTAGCCTGCGTACATACCTATGTTGTACAATCCAGCTCCGGCGTCTGCCGGTGACGACGTAGAACGCATCTACCTTTCTACCGCCCTCCGTCTTCTACCTCTCACGTAGATTCCCGTTTCCGTTTCCCTCACCTTCCGTCTGCGTGCGCACTACACTATTTCGCACCTCTCTCTCACTCTCTCTCTCTCTCTCTCTCTCCATCTACATCCCTCGTCATCCTCTCTCGCTCCTTCTTTCCCATCTTCCTGTCTTTATTTATCTATTTGTCCGTGCAGTGGCGTAAGTAACACACTTACAGAATCCTAACGCAACGTAAAAGAAAGATTTATCCTTTTTTAATCTTAAAAAATATCAATGACTCTCTTTTCTTTCTTTCTTTCTTTCATCTTCTTTTTGTTTCTGTTTCTTCTTTTGTGTCTCTGTTCTTTTTCCGTTTCTTCTCTGTTTCTTTCTCACTTCTTCTGATTTCATTCCTTTTTTCATTCACATCTCATTTTATTTATTTCTATTTTCTCTCTTCTTCTTTGCCGTTATCTCTCTTTTTTTTTCATATTCTCTTTTTTTATTTGGTCTCAAGAATTATGACTCGGGGTTTGCGTTAGTTACGCCACTGTACCCGTCCCTTTCGCTCTCTCGTACATCTAGTATCTCTGTCGCGGTTCTCGTGTCTCTCCTGGTTTCTCTCATCCTCGTTCTCTCCCTCTCCTTCTTCCTTTCCTTCTAACTCTCTCTCTTCCTCTCACCCTCTACATCTCTCGGTATTACTGTATACCCACTGCGAGGATCTCGGAAATGAAGTCGACCCTCCTCCCCACCCTGCCTTCCATCCATCGTGTCCTCCGTCCTTCTCCTCTTTCTCCTTTCCCACCTCCCGCCGCTGCTAAAAGCCTGGCGGGGTTGTTACGCAGACAGAAATTCAATATAGCCGTTACTCTTAGGTGGTTGTATGTACTTACTGTCTCTTCTCTGCACTCGGATAACGTATTATTATCGAAGAGCGACAGTGCAAAGCGACGACTGAGCGGAAGAGTGGATTTCTCGTCATGGAGAATTCACGAATCCGGGGAATAATCTCTTTCTCTCCCTCCCTCTTTCCCTGATTCCACCCTCTGTGTCCCTCGCACAGCACTTTCTTTCCTTCCTCGCGGAAATTCGCTGTACGAGCGATCGGGTTTTATACGCGTCAAGGGGATGCCCACGAGTCGAGTACGCGCGTAATTGGTTAACGTGACCGAGAGGGGTCTGATTATCGAGTTATTAAACGTTAGATTAGATCTTGACGTAATGAGGATCGAGAGAAATGATATGCGAGTTGCTGTACGAGTCATGTAACTTTCTCTAACATTCAGTTATTATGTGTATACAGAAATTATGTTAGAGAGAGAATATATCTTATAAATATTTCACACTATACAACAGCAATAGCTCACACATCATCCTGTCGAACGTATTAATTATTCGCATTAATTTTCAGAAATTAATGGTTACAGAAGCTTTTTCTCTCGGTTATCTCGACATCGATACCGCATACCGCGAGAGGAAATATCGAGTAGTATCGACATATAATTAAATTTCATCATCCGTAATCGAATTGCGTGCGCACCGTGGCGTGTTCATCGCTGATTCATTACGATCGCGTTGGTCATTAACATAACCACGTAGCAGAGGCTTTGTTGCTAATTATTGCGATAATTGGTACTCCGCGGTACTGAATTCCGTGCAGTAACATTGTTGGGCTGCCGCGTGTTCCTTTCACGTCGGAATTAATTTGTTTCCCTCTGGAAAATCGGACGAGCTTTGTGTTTACATCCGCAAGCGCGAATACTCATTGCTCCAGAAATTATTTTCAACAGCGTCGACTTTTATACGAGGTTACTATTATGCATTCAATTATTGTTTAACGTATTTCCTGAGGTATATACATATATATACGTGAAAATAATTAAGCAGTTAAATAAGTAAAGATATTATCGGAATACGGTCAGCCGCAATAATTTATAATGCTCGACCGTGTATATTTTAAAACGTTTAATAATTTCTCTGTGCAAAAATTATTGACTGCGTATGAATAACTAAATCATTAATTACGTGTTTACAGTCGTTAAGCTCTCTAGACTCAAATTTAATCACAGTAAAAGCACTGGAGCACTACTTAACAGGATTAACTTCCTCGCCGAATAAAAAGAATTCTAAGAGTTTATGTCGGAAGGAAGTAATCAGCGCGTAACAATAATTTTATATCCATTAAAATTACTCGCCTAATCAAACTATCTTAGTTTTTTTTTCTAAACGTTGTGAAGAACCCTAACTGAAGCATTTCTTAACAATGCAATTTTAATCCGCTTAACAACATATGAAATGATTACAGAGACTGTTCGATAAATTGTGATAAAATATATTATCTATAAAACTTGACCTCAACGGCGATTGCTTGAAATGTATTATACTTTTGAGGTTCCTATGCCCGGAAAATCGGGCATAGGGCGACAAAGTCTGCGAATACATCACTGAACAACTACCCCCCAGCAGTTTAGTAGGTTGCTAGGAAACACCCCAGTGTCGAATCGCGCGCTTCCTCTTTCCGCAGCGGAACCATGAAGACGAAGAAAGACGGAACGGCACCCTTAGGTTTCCTTCTGTACGCTTCAATCTTACGAAGCATCTCGCACGAAATTCTGTTGGGGTTTCTAGCGGCTCTAGAGGGTGAAGACGATAGCCTTGAAAACTGTAAGGAAAGGATCTAAGGCGGTACAAAGAGTAATGGAATGGAGGCGGAAGAAAGAGAAAGCGAGAGAGAACAGCACGGAGTTCGATGTGCACGAGTTGTTTAGTGGATATACGATGACGTACGATCCTCGAAATAGATATTTGTCACCATAATATGACTGAGTATGAGGGCCCGTGTATCAAGTGACACGTTTGAGTGTCGACAACGACTATAATATCCTTTTCCGCAACCCTACTGCTTAGTCTTTATCGAGACAAAACTTTGATATTCATGAGAATTAAGATTGAGTGGTTGATTATACTGATATATATAATCTACTAAATTGTTCTAACTTTCTTGAAAATTGTAATATCATCTTATTGACGTATCTACCTGAGAACTCTAATATTTATAGCCAGCAACATAGCCAACAAGAATTCGGTGGTGTATCGTTTATCAATTATTAACATTTATTTTATTAGTGAAAATCATTTCTCTCCTCAATAATATTTTTTTCATTCAAAAAATTCGCAAGATAATTTTATAAAAATTAATGGAATTATGTAATTACAGATATTGTAAATCAAATATAATCTAAAAAATGTTCTCAATTTTTTTATATAATAGGAACATTGTAGAATATAGTTATAGAAATTTTAAAATATTAATGATAAAGAAGCTGTGCAGAGAGAATATCATTCGTTATTTTAATGCTTTCTCAAATTTTGGATAAAAATGCGAAATCTCCGAAAGTTCATTTTGATGCCAGTTTGTTATTTCTTGAACAACTTTATTTTATCTCGCCACAAGAAGGCATGATTAACACGTTTTCCAATTCCAGAAACAGGAAACAACGGCAACAGTAGTTAGTATTCTCAGAAAATATTGCTAGTTGTGAATGCATAAAGTATACTTAAATCTGCACTTGAAATCTCATAAATATATTTGCACATCGTTTACTTAATTAAAAAATTATGAAAAATATATAATTTGCTATTTTATAAAAATATGTAAGATTACATTTTACAAATGTTAATGTACTCATTTATTTCAAACAATATTTGCAATTACAATTATTTGATTGAAAATTGCGATTATTTCTTTTATATAATAGCATTAACATACGCAAGAGATACTTATATCTATAATATAATTATTATAATTACATTATACTTTATATTCTCCTAAATATAATTGTATTTTACAAATTTAGTTTTTGGCAACCAACTTGCTTGTTTTTAGTTTTCACGTTATTCATATCAGTTCGTACTTGTGTTTATTGTTCCATGTTTTTATATAATACACATACATATTCTTTTAAAAATATATTCTTAGAAATCTCAAATTTTCTAATTTATTTGTGGTTGGTCTTGGCACGCAAGCTAACTACGCGAATTTTAGAAGACGTTTTATAACGGTAGTTTGAACTTTGACGGTGCAATGAGAACCAGAATAAATCACGTGGAAAGATATCGTGAAGAAGAGCGCTGAATCGCGCTATAAGCTCTAGAACTCGGAGCCTCGAACTCCGATCGCGCACCGATTCATATAATTGGAAATACGATTTGGCGAATCACACCCGAGATTCGTCGTCGCGCGTTCTCGGGCAAGGAATTCCACAGTTTTTCTGTCGAACGATTATAAAGGCGACGCGCACGGCGGCCATACGGCATCTTCTGCTTCATTTGTTGAAGATTCTCATCAGTTTGAAAGTAAGCACGACACACCGACTGGGTGGGCCGAGTCGCGTTGGCTCTGAAAAACAAAAGAGAAGAATTTCATTTGGGATGAGTATTAGTTCGATCGAGATAGCCGATCGATAGTCTCCCGGCACGATAGCAAGTACGAGAAACACAGACAAGATGTGTTAAGGCGACAAAGGGAGAAGTAAAATAGGTAAAACAGAAAAGAAAAGATAGGAGAGACTCGAGCGAACAAGAGAAAGTTTGACAAACTGCTTGAAAATTGCACGATGACTCGTAGAAAAGAAAAATTAAAAGATGTTGAGTGAAATAAGATTTTATCCATATTACGAAAGATGTTCTGTCAAGATAGTTTACAGAGTACACAAAGAAAGCAATGTTAGAGAAGATATTGAAGTATATTCAACAAAAAGCATTTATTAATGACATTAAATTACGTCAAGTTGTCTAGATTCGTGCAATTAATTATCAAATTATTGTAAATCTTAATTTGGTATTTGTATAAAAATCTTTCACGCGAATAAAATTCAGGGAAAAAATGGATCTCTTAAATTATTATAATCTCGAATAAACGTGGAATTCCAAAATGTGTTATTGAAGTGAAATAATTTATATTGAGTAACTTCAATTATTCGAGTTACTCAATGGAAATCATGTTATTCCTCAAACTTATATTAGCGGGGATAGTTTATAACGAAGAAAAGAAAAGGAGAGGTTAGAAGGCAGAGAGCATGACGAGCGAAAAGAAAAAAGGATACAGCAGAAGGGAACGTATCGAAGGATTTAAGCGAAGCTCGGATCGCAAATTGCTACTATCCCGAGGATAATAAAACAGTAACGATTTTCGCGGATAGCGAGCGAGGAAAGCACGAGCGAGCACGGAGAAGGATGGAAAGAACAGCGAGGACCAAAAAGCGCGAGAGGAGGCAGACAGGGAAGGATGACGAGAGGACTGGCTGCAGGGAACACGAGCGGCCGATCGGCGGAGAAAAGGACGGACAGACGCCGCCGTTCACCTTGGAACAAGAAAAAAAGAGAATCAAACGCAAGAGAGGGAGACTAGGGACAAAGAAAAGGACTTGTCAGGTAGCGAGCACCCTGCCGTCCCCTTCCACCCCCTTCGACACCCTTCGGCTTTCTTCGCCGTCCCTTCCCTTGCTGCGCCTCGCACCCTCGTACCTCCTCTCGCCCACTCTTGTTCGACGACTCCTTCCGTTACTACTACTCCTATAGAACGACTCCTACAGCCGAGGAGTCCTCGTTCTGCGAGATTTAGCACCGCGAGTCGGCGAGTTCTGTACAAGGGCTTCATCATCCGATCGTTTCTCCCTCACCTTATATCGCGCACGACTCGGCGAAATTTTTTCAATTTACCTTATTCGATTCTCGAATATAACTTTTTTTTTTTTCATTTTTCATCACTTCAAATATCACGAGAATTTTATTCCGTAAGAGAATTATGCGATTACATCTTCAGCACATTTTTATGAAAACCGTCATCCTGCTTCTATTTTTAGAAAAAATATTGCGTGATCGATCGGAAGAAGAATTTGTTAAAGAACTTTTAAAAAGAGTCCGATTTTTGTTTGAAAAGATAGAAGTAAAAGGAATCGAGTGTTCCTTTTTATATATATATATATA
>NW_017280008.1:268547-283215 GCF_001594065.2 Cyphomyrmex costatus
CTTTTTATATATATATATATATATATATTTTTGACGTCCTGGATACGATAAAATTATTGAAAATTTTTTACCATTTCAGGAACCTTGAAAAATTGAGCACGAACGTGATGTATTTATTTAAATTTAAGTATTTTTATTTAATTTTCGAAATTCTCGAAACGCCACAAACTTTTTAATACTTTATCATATCCACGAAATCAAAATCTACGAAAAAAAACACATTTTTGTACTTACACTTTTTTAGACACAAATCTGTCCTGTTTTAAAAGATGTTAAAAAAATTTTATTTTCTCTCAAAAAGATATGAGTAAAAGAAATAGTATTTTTTATAAATTTTGATTTGGATACGATAAACTATAAAGTTATTAAAAAGTTTGTGGGGGACGTTTGAAGAACATCTCAAAAATTCGTCAAAAACGTAGAAATTTGGATATTTATGCTCAATTTTTTGATATTCCCTATTCGTTCAAACTTTTTATTATATTCAGGAAGTTAAAATCTATAAAAAGATTACCTTTTACTTGCACCCGTTTGCCTAGAAATCAGTCTCTTTTTAACATTCTCCATTGAAGTCGATGTTTCCGAGACGCAATGCAACAAATAGGTTTGAGTGCTCTGCAGTACTTTTTCTTTTATAAGAAGCAAGATCTCAGCTATAGAAGTCTCCGGCGAAATTATCCTTGACAAGTGTTTAGCTGAAGCCAAGTGAAGTTTAACTTTAAGCCGATCTAGAAAATTGCTTTTGCGCACTCGCGGCGAAATACGAAATCCCCGGTAGCATTTTGTAGCACGCTTGTACCGTGGCGCTTGTAGCACGAAAGCTGACACTTTATAGGCTGCGAGCTTACCCACATATGACTTCGTTGACATATCGAAGTATAAGCCTTTAATCGGATTCAAAGCGTGTAGCATAACACTTGGGTAAAGAGCACAACTGTCATAGATAAAATGTATAGATAAAAGTATAATAGAGAGAGAGAGAGAGAGAGAGAGAGAGAGAGAGAGAGAGAGAGAGAGAGAGAGAGAAAGAGATAAAATATAGCGTCGTTTAACGAGTTTCTTCGCGAATCCTACATCCTATAATAATATTTTATAATGAGTAATCAAAATGTGAGTATTAAAATTTTTAATTATTCTTGATTATTTCGTAGAAAATTTTAACAAGACGGTTAAATTCATTTCAAGGTGGTACCTTTTAACTTTTTAATTCTACAGAAGCTTCATGTATTCATTAATCTTTCGAAGTAAATCGATAAGTAAATGTACGATAAATAAACACGTTGTGTGCGAAGTGTGGGGGAGGGGAGGTAAAATCCCGCCACTATACGTGAATAAGAGCAATGGAGAGCAAGCTCCTCGTTTCAGCGCTTCCCTCGTAATGCGCCGCTAAAGAGTCTAAAGAAGATAAAAACGAGCAAATGAAAAATAATCACCGGACCTGGTGCGGTTAGGAGGGCTGTCGGAAGGGCGGGAAGTGAAGGGAGAAGAGAAAGGGAGCGAGGGAGAAAGAGTCAAAGGGGAAAGAGCGGCGACCACCATCGCCTGCTGTTGGAGGCAGCGACGTTTGAGAATACACGCGCCCCCTTCGGTTAATGGAAATAAGTTCGCCTTTCTGACCCTCCAGCTGCGAGTTGCGAGTTGGGGGGTGGATGAAAGGCGAACGAGCGCAGACATCGGGCATCCGGGGACAAATTCGGCCGGTGGAGCTTTCCGCCGAATTAGACGATAAATATCCCTGATTTACCGTGCAAGAGTCTCCTCGACTCACCGCGAGTTGTAGATATTCTTCGCGTTGTCGACTTCATGATAGAATGAAAAATGAGATGAAAAAATCATCGTTTTTGATCCTTACGAAAATTCATTTTAATTTAAACAAAATGATCGATAATATAAAATAATATATACACGCGCACGGATGACATGAAAATATTGGAAAATCTATGTAAATTTTTCAGTAGGTAACGATCAAGGACTTCTACAAGAAAAGAGCCATGAAATTATTCGAAAGATATAGAAAAATATTGTGCAACAAAATGACAAATTATAGAGATTGAAAATATTAAAAAAAGACTTTTTTTAATTTAAATTGTGTGTTCGAAAAATTCGCATAAATTTTTAGGAAATAGTCCAATACTTGATTGTCGCAAAAAATTTATTGAAAATTGATAAAATTATTTTAAAAAATCTCTAACATATCAATTTTTAGCAAATGACAACATTTTTAGTTTTAAAGCTAGAAACAGCCAGCGAGATAAGCTGATAAAAAGTGTCAAGGATATAGAAACTTACGACCGATCGTTTCTTAATAAAGTGATAAAGAGAAATAAGTACGAGTAATTCTGACAATTGAAGACGCGATGGGCCGCAAATTAGATGTTCGCGATTAAGTAACGATTACGTCGATCCAGGATTTCAAGGATCACATCTTCTTCGCGGCGCGCTCGAAGAAGCCATAATTCGCGGCATTACAGCCAAAGCGCTAATTCATTTATCCGGTTCCGCGCGCATAATCGATGCCTCGATCTCTTGTCACGATAATTAACCTCTTCGCCTCGGACAGAGGAGCCTCGGCGGGGAGATAATTAGCCAATTAGGAGCTACACGTCGCGACGCGCATAAGGCCGAAGAATCGACGCCGGTGTCTGACGGGTGAAATTATCGCGAACGAGTATTGCTAGGAAACATAATTATCAGCCGACTCGCGATATTAAGCCACCGATGTAATCGGAAATGGACAATCCGCAAACAGCTTGAGGCGTTTATCGCCAACGACCAAGAGAAATCTCATCGTCGCAGCGCCATCATCATGATTCATAATTCATATAATACAGCTTAGTTAACATTTTTCTAAAGAATATCTATTTTAAGCCTCCAAAATGGTTAACTGAAATTATTTTATTCGCACGCTGAAAAAATTTACTAAATCTTAATACATATTTCTTTGAATATGTGTAATAAGTAAATAGTAAATAAATATTTGCTTAGAACTGTTTTAATATCTAAGTATTTATTAAAAATTTAGTTTTTTTTTTTAGTGTAAAATCTTAGGCACATATGACAGTATATCGAAGCAAATAGTTTTTTATCTTATTGGTCAGAGTTTTTGTCCTAAAATAAGATATAAATATAAATATTATATGTATTTCAGGATTGTTTTTCTTTATCTGTTATCTTTTCAATTTATGATACATAATACTGTTTAACATTTTTCCGAAAAAACTCTTAAGTCCTCGAATCGTCTAACTCCAATTATTTACTCGCGATCTTTGACAGTATACAGCCATTTGCCTATATCCTTACAATATTTATATTTAAAGGCTGCCTTAATATAAACGCATTTATTTGAAAATTTTTTTGTTGGTTATCTTTTCGATTTGAACCATCGAATCGATGGAAAACCACCGCGCGTCGCGAAACGAATGCATCTCAGATGCTATGCACGCTATTTACCGCGACGCGCCGTCGAGTGGAAAGCGAACTGTGGTGGAAAGATTGCTCCATTACAACGGCGACAAGTGAGGTGCGTGTGTAGCATCTCCCTGCCAGGTTGGAGGAAGAAGCCGGCGAGTGGAGAGCTACCGGGAAATAACAGCGTATGCGAGATCTCGAGGATGTATTCCGATTTATCTCGCACGAGCGAGCGGTTCAGTGTGCACGTGTACCGGGCAAGCACCAACACCAACGACTATAAACCAAGTAGTATTAGGAGCTCTGCTGTATGCCGTTTGTTCCGCTCTCTTCGTCCTCTGCGTGTCTAGCTGATTCTTTCTCTCTCTCTCTCTCTCTCTCTCTTTCTCTCTTCCTCTTACTCACGCTCCCCTCGTGTCGAGGGAACATGACAATAATACGATATGAGGCTACGGGCCGCAGAATATAACGTAACTCGTCTCAGCGGGGTTCTCTAGTGCGGGGACTCACTCCTCACCCTCTACCAACGAAGAACAACGAGCTGGAGAAGACAAGGGGATAGAGAAGGAGAAATAAATGTAGACAGAGAAAGCATGGAAAGAAGAAGCGGCAGGCGCTTGTAAAGTGCAATAATGCTGCCCGGCGGGGACATTCTTAAGGCGCGTTTACGCCGATGATTCTCGTGGACAATTGCGTTACCGGTGATATAAACGGGTTTCCTGTAGAGCCAACAAGTGTCGGTCAACTTTACTGGTCGACAAAGCCATAAATTTTGATCCTTTGTTGGCTAATTTTCTCAGGAACTGATTTGGAATACACTAGGCATGTCCAATTGAAGCTCAGTAATCTGAAAGAATTTCGATTTTTACATTCATTTTTAATATTTCTTATTGTTACTCTCTTTTTAATTTCTATTTCTCTATTATGCAATTCGATATCGTTAATATGCGGTAATGCGGTAACAAAATTGCCGGTTGTTCTATATAATATAAATATTTTTATAGACTTATACAATCAAAAGCGTTATTTGAAAAACCACCGTCAAACAATGTAAATAGGTAATATTAAAAAATCGCATATTCGATTGCCATTTAGGTTCAAAGAGAGAAAAACACAGTTGATTTGTCGCACTTCTCAAATCCGCAACTGGATAGTATATGCTATTGACACACCAAATTCAATAAATGCATCTTTCTCGTGTCGTTACAGAAACATCGCTCGTGTAGCGAGCGATGTCACGCGCATAAAGTGCCGTACGTCGGTTTATAAGCTATTTATGCTAATGGTGCATCATATAGATAGAGAGGGGAAAAGAGAGAGAGGGAGAGAAAGAGAAAGGGAGAGAGAGAGAGAGAGAGAGGAGAGACAGAGAGAGAGAGGAGCGGTCGACTCATCGCCGTCGGTGAAGTCGTAATTGCTTTTACGCGAATGCAATTACGGGGCTTTAACGATGACGCGACGCGCTTAATTGCGTTTATATTCGCGCGGGATATCTACGTAATGAAGAAGACAATGGGGCGAGAGAATGGGGGCGAATGGACCGTGCCCGCAGCATAACGCTATGTCAACGAGTACGGTAGCTATCGAATTTTTTCACGTTTCACGCACTGTTTTATTACGGCAACTTTTTCGAGAATAGCAAGATGCCGCCGTCGTCGTCGTTGTCGTCGTCGTTGTCGAGCGTCCGCAGAAGCCAAGTTTCCAATTAGCGAAGACACAGAAGACCCTCGTTATAAATGGGAGTTAGGGATCGGACAAATGCGTTTTATAACGAAACGATTTACATCGCTGAATTTATTTCCATAAGATTTATAAGAAACAGCCTGGCTACGTTCTCTTAAATCATCACGCTTCTGCTTATCAGAAAAAAAAAAATCAGTAATTAACATAATATTAATTTAATAAATAATTAAAAATAAAAAATTTATTTCTTCTCTACAATATTTTAAATCCATTGTATTATTTTTATGTGTGTTTTATGCCAGTTCGCTCTTTGTTCTTTCAGGTTATTATGAAATTCAAAATTTTATTCCAAATACTCCTATATAGTTTATTTCATAATCAAAAAAGATTATTTTATATATAATAATCGTCGTTAATGTGAAATTTTTACCTCTTGTCCTGAGTCTTTAAATTTTAGTGCAAATTTTTATATATTGTTACAAATTGCATAAAATTTGTAAAAATTCTTACATATAAAAGTTTTAACAAATTTTATTGTCATAGGAGTTAAATTATATTTTATTTTATTTCAAAAAAATTGTAATTTATCCACTAAAAATCACAACAAAAAGATCAATTGCCTTTAAAATCCAACATTGTCAGCGCAGAGAGTTAAATACTTCAATTATAAACGACAGACTTAACCATCTGCAATATAAATCTTTTGACACAGACGAAGTTTTATTTTTGAATGTCTCCAAAATAAAGAAAGGCGAAATCCGCTTATTCCTAAAATATCTTGTTAATAAACTATTATGGTAAATGCAACGAAAATATTGAAACGTGAATTTTTCCATATTTTGAAAGCCTAAAATAGTAAAAAAAAAAGCTTGGACCGCGGGCATAAAAATATGATTCCAGACAGAGGGTTATTAAAAATTTCTGTGATTATTTTACAAGAATTGAGCTTCAAAGAAGAAGACAAAAATCGAGCTATATATATAAATAATATATCTAATATAATAATTTTAATCTGGTTTGTAGCTTTTCTCAACATTATACTTTTATTTAATTATATTACTTGAGCCATACTATATTATGTATATTTATAATAATTTTAAATAATGAAACGCATAAGTGGCTGCAATGCACAATTAAAAATGATCTCCAAAAACAATTCGCAATGATATTTATGAATAATAACAGCGATTTTCACGGTGGTCTAAATGAACGCGTACGCAAATGAATGTGTATGTCGACGAACGTGTGCCATTAGATATTTACGCGCGTCGAAGCTCGTCGTCGACGATTCGGTCATATATGAGTTTTACTGCCTCTACGTCGGATCTTACTTAAAGTAATAAAGTGGAACCCGAGATGGGTTAGCAATCCGGACGGTGGGTCGTAAATTTCTCATACCGTACGGTTGCTCGCCCGGCCGTCTCCACGAGCCCTCCAACCTCTCATCCCTTTCCCCCGACCTTCCTTCTACCTTCTGTTCGCTCGTCGAGCACGATTTCAACCCTATTCACTCGCCGTGACCCTCTGTGCACCCGCTTTCTATACAGGCCCTTACCATCGACAAAGCAACGAAATAACAGATTATTACAGCGATGATTGTTTCGGATATGTGCTACCATCAATATGATGGTTTTAGGTTCGTCCATTATTAAAGGATTAGCTAATTTAATAAATCGAGCGTATAAATACTGCTGTTTGTCTTCTCCTGCAATAGGTGCTTAAATTCTCGATATCATAACTGCTTGAAAATCAAGTTATATTTAGAGAGTAAAATTTGCAAATATAACATTATTGAATTTACTCAGCGATTGTAGTTACCTTAAATGAAATCTAGGAAAATCAAATATTATAACTGTTATGAATTTTATTCATTTGTTTTATGACATGTGTTTATTCGAAATTATTTAATTATTTCCATTTTTACTAAAACGCAATATACATCAATTGGAAGAAAAAGTATATTAGTATTTTATTATTCAAATTTTTTTTTCAGTTTTTCAACAGTATAAATATTTCTCAGTTTATTAAATTCACTCGATATTTCTCTCGCTTATATATCTACTTATTAATTTTTCATTTTTTTAATAGATTCCGGGATTAACTATTTAAAATAAAATTTTCTAATAATGTTGTTCTAGATTTTAATTCGTTAGGTTCATGAATAAATATTATAATAAACATTTATTAAGAATATTTATGTAAAAATGTTTCTCTTTCTTAAAAAAAGATTCTCAAATACTTTAATGTTTAATAAATAATTGTTGTGCGCATGTATATTATGTATAAAACTAATAACACATACAGTGAAACATAATATAAAAAATAATCGCTGTTACTGCTAATTACTATTACGTATTTCAATTAATTCGTGTTTCCATCTGTCTAAATATGGTAATCACAATATTAACTATTCACAATTTCAAGCTTCTAATCTATAAAACGGGCTATAAGCTGTACTCATGGTTAATAGAGAGAACATTATCAACGTAATTACCAACTACTGCATATATGTATACGTTGTATAAAATATCATCAATTATTACATACACATATCGTCTCTTATTACATATATAAAAATACTTCTAATTATACTCAAGATACCAATGTTATTAATTTTTATATCCATAAATACTACACATTTGAATTAATTCACTTTACTATAATTTATAGAAAATTTTGTTATACATACAATAGTTATGGTCGTAAGGAATTTATTTGCAAGAATTATCATAATTTATAGATATAACAGACATTAATATGTCGCATATAATAGTGCTACGATTGCATGAAATATACTTTGACGAATGTTTGTCATATGACAATAGTTTTTTTTTGTCGAAAAGAGTTCTATATCATTATGCTGATAAGTTAGAGTGAAACAAATATATAATAATTAGTTTTGCTCTAACTTATTACATTATCAGTTCAAATTATCTTCAAAAAAGAATAATCTTGTGTTATATTCCAAGACAAATACTGTCAGTAATTGTCTTGTAATTAAATACTGTCAGCTTGTTACTTAAAATATTGACACAATATAATATATCCAGTGGCAGATTTTCCATTAAAAACAATATAATTATGACAACTAAAACATATAGGCTTGTATTCTTGAATGTACAATGTATTGTGTGTAGAAAACTTTTAAATTCGTAATGTAATATTTCCGTATATGATATTCTTTGAGAATAAAATTTGTACTTTATGTGTACACAGAAATTTACATGTAAAAAAAATTACAATAATCACACACACACACGCACGCACGCAACGATTTTTTTCAAAGAAAAAAGGCAGATTTATTTTACATCAACGGTACGCAGTTTCAAAGCACATTGATCAATTTTGATCAATTTTGATCAGAGGAGCGGCATTGTTCAGCTAAAATCTTTACTTTATAGCGATCGCTTTAATTGGCACATCCGGCAAACGCACTCGTCATGTACTATTAATGGATAAAATCAGTGATTAATTGCAGGGTCGTAACATTTGCAGCTTTCCGAATCGATGCGCTGTCAAAATTATTACGACGATCAGAGGCGTGCAATCGGCGCCAATATCAGAACGTTCCAAAATTGTAATCAATTCAAATTTGCGATGGGAATACGACACTTTCTATGCTTGTCAACAAGATACGGCAATTAGCAATGTTTTGTTTGATGCTTTTTCTAAACATTTTAATAGACTCAAATATAAAAAATGCAAAAAAAGTCAAAACGTTTATATTTAAATTCTAAATTATCATTAATAATTGCAATGGAAATTAAATCAATTAAACGTATCATGTGAATACGTGATGTAATGTGATAAAAGAACTGTTCGTGTTGTTAGTTTGCACTTTTTTTATTCAAGATCTTCGTTTTTTGTCATCACTCAAACACGTCTTTATCTTGTCTTAGGTACACATCTAAAACAATATTCATATAAATATCACATAAACATAGCGTGATATTCACATGAAATCACAAAGTAGCTTAAAATCGTTATAGAATCTTTGTTTATTAAAAATTTTTATTAATGTACCTTTGTATGTTTTAAATTTTCCTAATCGGAATCCGACTGCACGCATAGATATTTAAGATATTGAGATTAAAGATTGATATTTGACCTGTAAAGACAAAGAAATTTTAGTTCCTTCGTTTTGATTGGTTAAATTTTAATCTCTTACTCTTTAATCTCAATCTTCAATTTCTAGTCCGATAAGGAAAAAAAACATGCTAATCTTTGTTTTTAAATTTTGCGTATTATTTCCTAATTTTAGAAATAATATTGCTTCCGCTTGCAAAAATTGATCTTTTCCCCGAAATATACATGTATAGTTGTTAATATAGATTATATAGAATAATGAATAAAGATGACAAACGCTTTCATAATAATATTAGAACAATAGAAACTATAATTACTTAACTAATTACTATTAGGTGTACAAAAAAGTTCTGAGCTTTTTTTTTTTGTAAAATTCAATCTTTATTCAAAAACAAACGAAAAAAGATTAATCAGCGAAATATTCTCCGTTTGCATCAACGACCTTTTGCCATATTTCGGGTAGCTTGCGAATTCTTTGACGATAGAAACTCGCCGGCTTCGAAGCGATAAAGTCATCAATGCATTTTCGTATCTCTTCTAATCTCAAGAAATGTGTATCAGCCAAATGATGCTGCAACGACCGGAGTAGGTAGCAATCGGAAGGCGCCATGTCTGGACTATGCGTTGCGTGCGGAAGAAGTTTCCAGCCTAACGCAAAGATATGGTCCTGAGTCGCTTTCGCAACATGTGGTCGAGCATTGTCATGAAGCAAGATCATTTTACGACGTCCTTGGCCAGTAAATGGCCTCTTTTCTTCTAATGCATCGCTCAAATTGGTCAATTGTTGTTGGTAGCGGTCTGCCGTGATTGTTTCACCCGGTTGTAACAACTCGTAGTACAACACACCTTTCCAATCCCACCAGATACAGAGTAAAACCTTCTTGGCGTGGATATTGGGCTTTGGCGTCGATGTCAAAGGTTGACCAGGATCGACCCATGATTTTCTACGTTTAGGGTTATCATAAAGAATCCACTTTTCACCGCCTGTAATGATTTTGTGCAGAAAATCTTTTTTCCGGAACTTTGAAAGCAAAGTGAGTGCAGTGTCACGCCGTCGATTTTTGTTGTCTTCGGACAATCATGCGGAACCCATCTACCTTCTTTCTGAACCTTTCCCATCGTATATAATCGTATGGAAATGGCTTGCTGCGTAACGCCAAGCTGTTCTGCAAGCTCCTTTTCAGTTTGCACAGAATTTATATCCAGCAGTGCTTGCAATTCGTCTGTTTCAATCTTTTCAGGGCGTCCAGCACGCGATTCATCTTTAAGACTGAAATCTCCTTGGCGAAACTTTTGATACCATTTTTTACATGTAGTATGACTTATAGCGTTTTCTCCATATGCAGCACAAATCATTGCAGTTGCTTCAGCAGCATTTTTCTTCAGATGAAACGCGAAGTGGATGGAAAATCGAATATGCTCTTTTGTTATTGCCATCGTGAACACTACTGATTTTTGAGATTATGTGCATCAAACGCCAAACTGTTGGCATTGAAGGCCAAATGTTAACGCTTTAAAACCGCAAAAGGGCGGGAAGATATATATAAAATTTAAATTTTATTTCGGTTGTATGAAATCTAAAGCTCAGAACTTTTTTGTTCACCTAATATTATTACTGATAATTTATATATATTTTAATTTATTTATTTATTCGTATAAAAAAAATGTTTTCTTATAAATTCTATGTAAATACATAAACAATGTTATGACTGCACGAAGTTCACTTGATGGAACTGTTATCGATATAGCATATTAAATCTGACAAATTTTTTTATCTGCTTGCAATAAATTTACATTAAATCCATGATCTTGAAAAAAATAATTTTGATAGCAACCTCATAAAAAATATAGATTTATTATTTAATATGCTTTTTAATTTAAAGATTTTATTAATAAAAAAGAAAAGATTCTAAAAACATTCATAATGAAAAAAAATTAATAAAATTTGTGGCTATATGTGGAAACATTTGTGATGTCCTTCATTTTTTTTTTGTCCTTTATTGGTTCTGTATTGAAATACCGATTTGGAAAAGTGTTGAAATGTCGAGTGTTATTTCTCTTCTTATGTAAATAATTACGAGCATACAATTAACAATAATAAATATTAACGAAGAAATAAAAGAATTTCTAAGCTAAAAAAATCTCCATAAAATATAATCTTTACTAAAATGCAACAAAAAGGTACTGTTGGCGACATCATTCAGAGAATCTCTGAAGTTGCTCTATATCTCTCTCATTCCAGTTAATAAAAGAAATCTTTTTTTTTTACAATTATCGGAAAGAAAATAAAATTATTATTAAATCGTTTTTCATATATATAACTTTTCTCTGACGAAAATAAAAATCGAAACGTACGCTTCGACTTATGTAAGTCGGATATAAGAGGAAAGTGATAGAAGCGTAAATGAAGTTTCCAAGAGGCAAAAAATGGAAAAACAAAACGCAATAGAGGCATTTACGATTCTTTTACATGATTTAACACGGACTTTACATAATTTTTACATGATTTAGCACGGACTCGCACCACACCATTTCGACCATGATTTTATTATCACAAATACGTATAGCTATGTAGTTTCTGAATCGAAAACAGATGTACTGGCGCTAGTGTATGGACAATTTTGAACAACGGTCCTACGTCGGAATGTCCCCTTCTCAAGCTTCTCTCTGGTTACAGATATCTTTATTCATCTCAACGAATCGCATTATTTATATTTACAAGTGTGAGTACTAGAATCATGAATATTGAATTCAATTTCACGCACTTCCGCAGTTCTACTTTTGAGATGCAATTTTGATTAACGTATTTAAAATCCGGCGAGGCAGATGGCGCTCGCGGTGTCATGGCCTTTTCCTGTTCACGCTTACACGAGTGAAGACGTGAACGTAAGTTACGTAGTAAGAATAAACGTTGATTCGAAAATATTTTGTTGCGAGACAGTGCGGATTGACATCGTGGAGCGATCGAGTGTAAACGGGAACCGTGAGTGATCGTACAGGTGCGGAATGTGTGCGTAAGAGAGATACGCCCGAAACACAGCGGTACATGTGACCGCGTGGCCACATGTGTTTTACCAGTTTCGTGCCTGTTTGACTTTTTCATTGAGAATTTTACGAATTAGAGCACTTGCCTTGTCTGCAATCGACTTGCCGCGACCCGGAACCGCATCGTGTCTTGTCCAATTTCTCTCACTGTTAACGTTTTGGCGTGTAATATCAAACGAAGCGCTAACCGTTCTGGAAAATACAAATATTTTCTTCTTTCTCTTCGATGGTTGTCGTTAACAAATTTAGTCCAATGCAGAAAATTATTTTTTTAATTTATTAGTAAAGAAAATTATGAAAATAATTAAAATGTTAATTATAAACTTCTGACGATTTTATGTATCCTCATTTTATATTCTTAATTTGTTAAAAACTATGTTATAATTGAATTAAATATGTTATATTTTTAAATGGATTAGAAGAGGCAATATGAACTTAATATGATATGAAAAATAATTTAATGTTATTTTTGAAAGATTTCTGAATAATTTGAAGTGTATTAGCATAAATTTATTTTAAAAAAAATAATTTATACAGAATAATGTTAAAAAATTATCTATAGTTTGTGAATAGGTCTGTTTTTTGTTTGAAGAAAAATTTGAACTTTAAAATATATACTGACAGTAGATTAGAATGAAACTATTATAGTTTGTCACTTCAACTTTCTACATCAATAAATATTAGTTTAAAACTTTTCGAAAAAGAACAGATCTATTAAGAAACTATATAGAATCATTCTGAATTATTATTTTTCTTAAAATGTCTATATTTGTATCGATATACATCAAATTTTAAGAGATTTCCAAAATTATAAAAATTACTTTTTATTTTATCATACTAAGCTAATATTTATTAAATATAATTTGTTTTACTTCAACTTACTGCGCGCATCACTGTGTGTATGTGTGTGTGTGTATACTATACTAATTTAAAACTTTCTTTGGTAACGAACTAAGCTCTAATCTCGTATTTTATTACAAGAAGTAACAGTTTTTTGTTTTTTCTTTGACAGATAAACAATGGATGACAAAGAAGCTTTTGACGATATGGTGGTGGCAACCACAAATACATTGCCGGTAGCAATGCCGGCTGAACTGCCAGAGATCAAATTGTTCGGACGCTGGAATTGCGATGACGTACAAGTAAACGATATGTCTCTGCAGGATTATATCGCAGTTAAAGAGAAAAATGCTAAGTACCTTCCACATTCAGCAGGACGTTATGCGGCAAAGCGTTTCAGGAAAGCTCAGTGCCCTATTGTGGAACGTCTTACAAACTCTCTCATGATGCACGGCAGAAACAATGGAAAGAAATTAATGGCTGTGCGAATTGTTAAACACGCCTTTGAAATCATTCATCTTCTTACTGGGGAGAACCCTCTACAGGTGAGTTTGCTATTTAAAGTTTGTATTTAATTTTTGCATCTATATGAATAAAATTATACATTGAGAATATCTTAAAGCACTTAATTTGAGATTATTATTTAAATAAAACACATTCATAATATGTTACCACTTATGTGAACCACATTTTATTTATTTATGTAATACAATTTTGCATGATATAAATATGTATGACAAAATGAATATATAACCTGTTATATAAATAAAAAAATTATATAAATAAAAAAATTTATATAACAGATTATAAAAAATATATAAATAAATGATTACACTTGTTTGTGAATATTTTAGGTTCTTGTCACAGCTATTATCAATTCTGGTCCAAGAGAAGATTCGACGCGTATTGGACGCGCTGGTACTGTAAGGCGACAGGCCGTGGACGTATCCCCGTTACGTCGTGTTAATCAAGCTATCTGGTTGTTATGTACTGGCGCGCGAGAAGCTGCATTCCGCAATATTAAAACAATCGGCGAGTGTTTAGCCGACGAACTTATTAACGCTGCTAAGGGTTCGTCGAATTCATACGCAATCAAGAAAAAGGATGAATTGGAGCGCGTTGCCAAATCCAACCGATAAACAGCTTTATACATGCGGAAAAAATAAATAAACGTTCTATCTTTAAATTTTTCTCCACTTTTTATTTTTCATCCATTGTTTCTTGTCAAGAAACTTCTAACGAGTTTAATGACTTTACAGTCTTTAGAGATAAAAGAATATTTATTCTAATTATTTGAATACTCTGTTCTTTCTGATTTCTTTGAAAAATATGATAACGTATATTTAAGATGACAAAAATTTAAAAAATTAATTTATTTTTGAGTCTACAACTTTACATAGCTTTCTATGTCTTTTGTAGAATTAAGAGAAATTGGAGGTATAAGGAATTGATATATAATAATAATTATATAATTGTGAATTATATTAGTACAATTTACTTAAAAATACATGTAATATAAATGATTTCGAAAGCTATAATTTATTGCATAGATTCACTACTACATTTTTCATGTTAATACGTTCTGCAACTCATACAGTGTTGCTTA